>NC_136992.1:3030000-3045000 GCF_032717465.1 Coenobita brevimanus | reverse complement strand
ACACACACACACACACACATTCATCTGTTATATTCATGCAGACACCAAACAATCGCATTAAAAAAAAAAAAGCCCATCCGAATCAACATTTTATTCATCCTCTGGAAGTTCCGGGTTGGGAAAGGTAAGCGCAGGTGTACTCATTAGCATATTTACGACCTTTATCCACTTTGATATAAGACGAGTTTCCTTATTTAACCCTTTCAGTCCCGATACCATTTTCTTATATTTTTCACGCTGCAGACAATTTTATTCAACTTACGAAGGATCTGGAAAAATGAAGGTGTTAATTAAGGATACAGGTAGCCCTTCCAGTTCCTAAGATCTCCGTAAGTCTGAAGAAAATCGTAGGAAGGTCGTAAAAGACTTCATCTGATTTAGGGAGGGAGGCGAAGAAAAGTCTTGGTTATACTAAAGCTAATCTGTAATTTTTTTCTCTCTTCCCTATAGGAGTTGCGGTCTCAGCTGGACTTACACGAAATCGCCAAGTACTATTTCGACGGTCAGGGCAAAGCGGTGCGGCCCATGATCACCGTACTCATGTCAAGGGCTGTTAATAACCACCTGCATAGCGACCACAGGTGAGTTGAGCTCCTTGGTTACTGATTTTATAGGCCCCCCTTGGCTATACTCTTTTCACTCTAACTTGGCCTAGATTTTCGTCCTTTTGCAGCTTATTTCACGTAGCTCAGTGGCAGAAAGAGACAGTGCTACTGCTCCACATGCTTTCCATAGCAATTCTTCGTGACAAGCATCATATTCTAGTGTTAATCTCTCCTTACAGTGCTACAGCTCCACATGCTTTCCATAGCACTTCTTCGTGACAAGCATCATATTGTAGTGTTAATCTATCTTTACAGTGCTACAACTCAACGTGCCTTCCTTACCACTTCTTCGTGACGAGCATCATATTCTAGTGCTAATCTCTCCTTGCAAATCAGTATTCATGATGGAGAGATGGCAATTTTAGACCAAGTTAAAGTAAAAGGGGTATAGGCGTGCAGTTACCATCTCACCAGTGTTGTGCTGTAACAAGGAAAAAACGCTAGAATGCAATGCTGGTCACGAAGAAGTGCCGTGGAATGGATGTGGAGTCGAAGTACAGGTCTTAGTCTGCCACTGAGCTACGAGGAATAAACTGTAAAAGGATGAAATTCTCCGCCAAGTTAAAGTGAATGGAGTATAGTTATTTCCTCTTTTATCTGACCTTTATTTTATGTAGTTGTTAATTTTTTTCACTTGCAGGTCGCTCGTTTACCTGTGTTTCTGATTCATTTGATTTTTCCTCATTTTTTCGCTATTTCTCATAAATTACTGACTTATAGGCCTATTATTTTTCAATTTATTACCCAACTTTTTTTTTCTTACGTGTGTTCGTAGCCCTTTGTTACCTGGATACCTTAATTACAGGTGTGTGTCAAGGTGAGGACGAGTAAAGAGGTTCCTTTGCACCTCTTCCTTAGCGATTTTTTTTTCCAAATCATCCATTAATATTCTTTTTTTTTTCCTTATATCTTTTTAATGTCGACATAGATTGCATGAATAGCACACAAGGATATAGTAACGGAGCAGAAACAGAAATAAATCGGTAAGGAAGAGGTGTTAGTAAATTTCCTAACCGCTTGAGAATAATGTCCATAGGACGAATCTGTCGGGGTATCTTCTCTCAGTCCCGGGTTCGATTCCTGGCCTAGTACAGGTGGATTAAAAGTTGCGGAATCATTTATAGGTCGCAGTAATAGTTGGTTTTATGCTTCCAGTTTTTAGTTACTTCTGTCAAGGATCGTCATCACCCACCTCCTCCTCCTCCTTTTCGTCTTTTTTCATCTTTCTTCTTCCTCTTCTTTCTTTCTTTTCTTTTCTTTTACCTCTTTTATATGCTATTTGTTCCTGTTCGATTGCTGATTTTATACACTTGTTTGAGAGTTCTAATACTATTTTCACTCTAACCTGGCCTAAAATTGTCGATCCCATTACCTCCAATGCTCACCTCTAGCATTACATTAATACCGGAATATATTGCCAGTCACGAAGAAGCGCCATAGAAAGGACGTAGAGCTCTAGCATTTTTTTTTTCTGCCACTGAGCCACGTGAAATAAGCTGTAAAAGGACGAAAATCTGGGCCAGGTTAGTGTAAAAGAGGTGTAGCTTCTTTTTTTGGAGGGGGTCTTTTTTTTGGAGGGGGTCTTTTTTTGGAGGGGGTCTTTTTTTTGGAGGGTCTTTTTTTGGAGGGGGTCTTTTTTTGGAGGGGGTCTTTTTTGGGAGGGGGGTCTTTTTTTGGAGGGGGTCTTTTTTTGGAGGGGGTCTTTTTTTTTGGAGGGGGTCTTTTTTTTTTTTTTTTTTTTTTTTGGAGGGGGTCTTTTTTGGGAGGGGGGTCTTTTTTGGAGGGGGTCCTTTTTGGGGGGAGTGGGTCTTTTTTTTGGAGGGGGCCTTTTTTTGAGTGGGTCGTTTATTGGAGGGGGGTCTTTTTTTGGAGGGGGTCTTTTTTTTGGGGGGGAGGGACATACTCCTTGTTCTTAGTTACATTTTATTCTAGTCTTCAGCCTGACCTTCATAACGACCACTAGTGATTCTGTTTATGTATCTATCGCCAGACGCCTTATTCCCGTAAGGGGCGGCCACAAATAAATCGCCTCCATGTCACCCTGTCCCCTGCAACTCCCTCCCTCACATATCTTCACCCCATCCCTCTATCTCGTCCTTGGTCTACCTCTTCCCTCCTCCACCTTACTCACATGCACTCCTAGTCAGTCTCTCATTGTCCATTTTCTCCACATGACCATATGGAGTAATAATATAAACCGTTTTGTTTATTGTTAAGTCCTTTACTGTGGTGACGTCTTCCTGGGTTAAATCTTTACTACTACCAGAGAGTTTTATTAAGCGTGGGGGACAGTGAGGGTGTTAGTGAAAGCCATAGCAGACCTTTCTAGTTCCAAAAGTCTCGTCTAAGCTGAGTAAAATCTTCATCTTCTACTTCTCCTCCTCCTCTTCCTCCTCCTCCTCATCTTCTTCTTTTTCCATTCTTCTTCTTCGTCGTCGTCGTCGTCGTCGTCATCATCATCGTCATCTTCTTCATTTTCTTCTTATATTTTCCTATCTACACATCTTCACATTTATTTATTATTTTTTATTTTCCATTACTTACTATTTCTTTATCTCATTTCCTGTCCACACCCTTTTATTTGGACTCCTTTATTTCCTCCCATCTACTCTCTACCCTCTTTATTTCCTTCCATCTACTCTCTACCCTCTTTATTTCCTTCCATCTACTCTCTACCCTCTTTATTTCCTTCCATCTACTCTCTACCCTCTTTATTTCCTTCCATCTAATCTTTACCCCCTTTATTTCCCTTCCTCTCTAGATCTTCCACTTACGGTTAATAATTTTCTTCCATTTTCATCAGTCTCTCTTTATCTTTATTCCTGCTCTCACGTTTAATATTCTTTATTTTTTTTATTTTTTATCTTTATTTTGCTTCCTTTCCAGTCTTCACGGTTTATTAATAGTCCTTCCTGTATTTCACTTCTTTATCATCTTTATCTCGCCTCCTGATAGCTCCTTTATTCACAGTTCATGCTTTCCTCTTCCATCTGCTTTATTTCGTCTCTGTTGCTTTACTTTCACACATATTCCATTTATTATCCTCCTTTTTTTTATTTGTTTCATATTTTCCTTCCCTTGCTTCCTTCCTAAACCTTTCATTCCCTTTCTTTCATTTTTTCCCTTTACGTCTCGATCGTGCTCTGTTTTAATTTCTGACCAAAGGTTTCCTTGGTATCACTCTCTCTCTCTCTCTCTCTCTCTGGCTTCCAACCCACGCATTATAATTTCCTCTCCTTTATTTTCCCCTTCCATGTGTATCATACCCTGTCCGTCTCGTTTCCCGCCTAAAGCCTTTTACCATAATCTTTACCATTGTCTTTACCGTCTGGTTTATTTCCTTTATCTTCTTTCCTGCAAGCTTTATTTATTTGCAGTCCTTTTATTTGTTCCTTCCATTATTATCACACCCTCCTCGTCACCTCTCCTCTTCACCTTCTTCATCAGTACACTTTCCCCTTTTCATCTGCTATTCATTTTTCGTTTCCACCTTTTTTTCTCATCTGGCATCTGTACCCTTCATTCCTGCACTCTGTTTTCCCCTCTCCTATTTCCTATTTACCTAATTTTTCCTATCCTAAAGAGGGGCGCCCTCACGTGGTGGCACAGACATACCCGAGCGACCTCTTTACCTGGTTACGCAAACGTCCTTCCTCTCCCCTCCCTGTCCCCCGTGAAAGGAAGATGGTGGACTGCAGGAGAGAGGTAACATCATCCTGCAGTCCACCTGGTTCACGTTTAATTAGAACCTAGAGCCGCAAATACTAGTACCACAAACCAATTTTTTCCAGTTTTCCGACCAGACCTTCCCGTGGTATCCTTTCCCTTCCCATCTGCTTTACTACCCCTTTCCCTTCTGCTCTGGCCAAACCTGTCATTTACTTTCCTTTATTTTCCTGTCTTCCATTCTGTTTTTACCATTTTTATTTCCAGTTCCAGTATCCTTTCGCTCATTCACTTCTATCATGTCCAAGCCTCTCATTTCTTTCCTCTCCATCTTGCTTTCCCTTCCCCTTCCCATCTTCCTTTCCTTCCCCCTCCCCATCTTTCTTTCCCTCCCCTCCCCATTTTCCATTCCCTCCCCCTCCCCATCTTTCTCCCTCTCCCCCTCCCCATATTCTTTTCTCTCCCCCTCTCCAACTTCCTTCCCTTCTCCCTCCCCATCTTCCTTTCCCTCCCCCTCCCCATCTTCCTTTCCCTCCCCCTCCCCATCTTCCTTTCCCTCCCCCTCCCCATCTTCCTCCCTCTCCCCCTCCCCTTCTTCCTTTCCCTCCCCCTCCCCTTCTTCCTTTCCCTCCCCTTCCCCATCTTCCTTTCCCTCCCCCTCCCCCTCCCCATCTTCCTCCCCCACCCCATCTTCCTTTCCCTCCCCCTCCACATCTTCTTCCTACTCCCCCTCCCCATCTTCCTTTCCCTCCCCCTCCTTATCTTTCCCTCCCCCTCCCCATCTTGTTCTCCCTCCCTCTCCCCCTCCCCCTCTTCCTTTCCCTCCCCATCTTCCTCCCCCTCCCCATCTTTCCCCCCTTCCCCCATCAGCTCCCCAGCAGTACATGCCACAGGGGAAAGAAAGGAAATACCACCCCATCCGGAGCTGACTTTCTCCACCCCGACCTTGGTGTCTCCTTGCCCAAGATCACTCCTTCGTTGCCTGCGGGTCTGGTCTGGGGTCTGGTGGGCTGGTTCGGGGTTCTGATGGGCTGGCGGGTTTCCGAATGATAGTCCAGTTGGCTGCTTTGGCTTTCCCAGGAGAGGCAAGGTTGATTTCAGGTAGATTAAGCAGTTTTTTTTAAGCTTAAGTTAGGTTCGGTTCGGTTAGGTTAGGTTTGGTTTGGTTAGAGTGCTGTAGGATAGGATAGACTGAGTTAGGTTAAATTAGGATAGGTTAGGTTAGGTTAGGATAGAATAGGTTAGGTTAGGTTAGGATAGGATATAATAGGTTTGGTCAGGGTAGGTTCGGTTACATTAGGTTAGGTTAGAATAGGTTAGGCTAGGTTAGGACAGGATAGGAGAGGTTAGGTTAGGATAGGCTAGGTTAGGTTAGGTTAGATTTGGTTAGGATAGAGTAGGTTAGGCTAGGGTAGGTTAGGTTAGGATTGGTTAGATTTGTATATGATAGAATAGGGTAGGTTAGGCTAGGTTAGGACAGGTTAGGCTAGGGTAGGTTAGGTTAGGTTAGATTAGGTTAGGCAGTTGGTATAGAAATAAAGTGGAGACGATCACCACAAGAAAGGAAAATTTAGCAGGCGATACTGGAATGGCGTGTGACAGGGAAGCAGACGAGTTAAGAGTTCGTGTCCACAGATTCGGAACCCATAGATAAAACTCACCTGAAGTCAGATAACTCATGGAAGTTTTAGATAGGCTGTGTGAGTGAAATTTCTTGGGTGCGGAACAATGAGGGAGTTACCGGATGTCTTCTAAGGTAACTGTGCTGATTAGTTACTTTACCATAACCTTACCAGACAATAGAATGATAATAGAGTCTGGTAAAGGTGTGGTAAATCTGTCTATCAATCAATCTATAGGCCGACGCCCTAATCCTGCAAAGGGTCGCCGCAGACAAAACGCCTTCAAGTCGCTCTGTCACCCATCATTTGACTGCCCTCACTCACTCCCCCCCTCCCTTGTATGGTAAATGCATAGGGCAAATGCTGAGGTGCCATAATTCTAATGTAAATGCTGAGGTGCCAAAATTCTGATGTTTCCTTCGTGGATCCCTGCACTGGTGGTGGACAGAATGATGTACTAAGGTATTTAATTACTGGTTAGAGGGATATTAGAGACTATTTCCTAACCCCTTTCCGAGAGACTCTCCTAGACTGAATGAAATCGTCCAAAAACACTCAAAATAAAGTTAAAATCCTCCAGAAGTAGTCAGAATAAAATTAAAATCGTCCAGTAGTCATCAAAATAAAGTTAAATTTGTCCATAAGTAATCAGAATAAAGTCAAAATCGTCCAGAAGTAATAAGAAAACATTAAGAATATATAGTGCTCAGAGGGATAATATTACCAAAATTTTTAATCCCCCCGCCCCCCGTAGAGAAGAAGCGGCGCCAAAATTAACTATAAGAACCATGAGTAAATATCTGTCTATCTATTGCCAGACGCCCTAATCCCGTAAGGGGTGGCCACAAACGAATCGCCCCCATGTTGCCGTGTGCCCACCATTTCAGTGCCTGACTCCCAGCTCACACCCCCCTTTCTCATATACCTCTCCACTCCATCCCTCCATCTCATCCTCGACCTTCCCCTGCCTCTCCCTTCCTCCACCTCACTCACATACACTCTCCCCGTCAGTCTCTCACTCTTCATCCTCTCCGCGTGGCCAAACCACTTCAGTGTGTTTCTGAGTAAATATAATAGGACATAAAGGCATCTCGTACTGAAGAGGTAACCGTGAATGAAGGCAGGAAGGAAGGTAATCAGCGTGGTGAAGGAAGGGCCGGGAAATTCATCTTCACCTTGCTGAAAAAGATACTCTGTTGTTACCTGGAGAAATTTCATAAGTGCGACGAGGTCATGGTTAAAAATAATGTTGACCTTTGACCTAGGAGTGTTTTCCCTTACCTGAAAATCCGTAAGTGCGACGAGGTCATTGTGCACAAAAAATGTTGACCTCTGACCTAGGAGTGGTTTCCCTTACCTGGAGACAGTCCGTAAGTGCGACGAGGTCATGGTTTAAAAATAATGTTGACCTTTGACCTAGGAGTGGTTTCCCCCGCCTACATCTAGTGGTTCATCGGTCGCCTCATTAAAACGCATAAAGGTAACTGATAAATCATTTTTTTTTTTGCAGGTGAAAAAAATTAAGGGAAAAAAATTAACGAAAGAAATCCATATGGAACGTTTTATTTTTTTTACAGGTGATGAACAGAGGAAGGACAAAAAATTAATTAAATAAAAAAATCACCGACCTTTTTTTTTTTTCAGGTGATTGGACAGAGGAAGGAGGAACATATTTAAAAAAATAATTCATAGCGAACTTTTTTTTTTTTACAGGTGATGAACAGAGGAAGGAAAAACAGATTAGGTAAAAAAAAAAATCCATGGAGCATATTACAGGTGTCCTCTGTTGATAAAAAGTCTGTTAACAGTGGGACCTGAACCGCTGTTGGTTGAAAAGATTTGCTGTTTTTGAAATGATCCGTAAACTTTTGGCTATTTGTGGCTTCCCTTAGCAGAATTAAGTTATGTATGTATGTATCTATCTATCTATCTATCCATCTATCTATTGCCAGACTCATTAATCCCGTAAGGCCACAAACAAATCGCCTCCATGTCGCCCTGTCCCGCCCCATTTCATTGCCCTTCCCCCAGCTCAGACCCCCCTCTTTCATATACTTTGCCACTCTGTCCCTGTCTATCTATCAATTGCCAGACGCTTTAATCCCGTAAGGGGTGGCCACAAACAAATCGCCTCCATGTCGCCCTGTCCCGCCCCATTTCATTGCCCTTCCCCCAGCTCACACACCCCTCTCTCACATACCTGTCCACTCCATCCCTAGTGTCATTAATTCCTGTAAATGCGACTGGGAGCGCGAAAGGCTTGGTTGAAATAATGTTTATATGTTTAGCTGGTAGTGATATTCTTTACGTTCTTGCACACTTTCTTTTACGTTCATTCACACTTTCTTTTACGTTCATTCACACTTTCTTTTACGTCCTTGCACACTTTCTTTTACGTCCTTGCACACTTTCTTTTACGTCCTTGCACACTTTCTTTTACGTCCTTGCACACTTTCGTTTACGTCCTTTCACACTTTCTTTTACGTCCTTGCACACTTTCGTTTACGTCCTTGCACACTTTCGTTTACGTCCTTGCACACTTTCTTTTACGTCCTTACACACTTTCTTTTACGTCCTTACACACTTTCTTTTACGTCCTTTCATACTTTCTTTTACGTTCATTCACACTTTCTTTTACGTCCTTTCATACTTTCTTTTACGTTCATTCACACTTTCTTTTACGTCCTTTCATACTTTCTTTTACGTCCTTGCACACTTTCTTTACCTCCTGTTCTCCCATCTTCTGTCCTGCATTTATAACGTATTTTTTTTCTCTCTCACCCCTCCCCCTCCTCGCCAAGTCTCTCTCCTCCCTTTTCCCCTTTCTCTACCCTTCCTCCATCACTCCTTTCTGTGCTCTTTTCTCTCTCCTCCCTCCATCTCTCCCCTCTTTCCTCTTTTCTCTCTCCTTCCTCCATCTCGTCTCTCTTTGCTCTTTTCTCTCTCCTTCCTCCATCTCTCCTCTCTTTCCTCTTTCCTTCCTCCATCTCTCCTCTCTTTTCTCTTTCCTCTTTCCTTCCTCCATCTCTCTCCTCTTTCCTCTTTTCTCTCTCCTTCCTCCCTCTCTTCTCTCCTTGCTCTTTTCTCTCTCCATCCTCCATCTCTCCTGTCTTTGCTCTTTTCTCCTACCTCCATCTCTCCTTTCTTTTCCTTTTTCTCTCTCCTTTCTCCATCTCTCCTCTCTTTCCCTTTTTCTCTCTCCTTCCTCCATCTCTCCTCTCTTTTCCTTTTTCTCTCTCCTTCCTCCATCTCTTCTCTCTTTCCCTTTTTCTCTCTCTCCTTCCTCCAACTCTCCTCTCATTCCTCTTTTCTCTCTCCTTCCTCCATCTCTCGGTTGCCTAAATAAACTGAAAATTTTGATTGAGAGAGAAAAATTGTTAACCGAAATATTCTATAACTCACTGGCAACTATACCCTATATATTCTTACTCGGCTCAAAATTTCCATCTCGCCGTCTTCAATGCATAATTATAGCAATAGATTAGCACTAGAATAGGATGCTAGTCACGAAGAAGTGCTGTGGAAAGGATGTGAAGCGGCAGTATTGTCTCTGCCACTGAGCTACGTAAAAGAGCAATTCAAAGACGAAAATTTGGGCCAAGTTACAGTAAAAGGATTATAGTTGTTCACTCAGGGGTGTAAGATCGATATATATAATTATGTAGTCGTTAGTTTGAAAAAAAAAAAAATACGCGTGACCAAAACAATAAGAAAAATAAGAGGAATTGAAGGATTTTTTTTTTTTCTTTTAGAGGGGGGGGGGCGTATGAGACAAAATTTAGCGAACGTTGCGGCATAATTTTGGAAATGTTGATGCCATGATTGTAGAAACGTTGATGCAAGATTTTAGGAAACGTTGATGCAAGATTTTAGGAAACGTTGATGCAAGATTTTAGGAAACGTTGATGCAGGATTTTAGAAACGTTGATGCAAGATTTTGGAAACGTTGATGCAAGATTTTAGAAACGTTGATGCAAGATTTTAGGAAACGTTGATGCAAGATTTTAGAAACGTTGATGCAAGATTTTAGAAACGTTCATGCAAGATTTTAGGAAACGTTGATGCAAGATTTAGGAAACGTTGATGCAAGATTTTAGGAAACGTTCATGCAAGATTTAGGAAACGTTGATGCAGGATTTTAGAAATGTTGATCCAAGATTGAAAACGTTGGCGCGAAATTAAGGGGAGATTTAAGTAAAAATTGGGAAACATTGAAGTAATATTTAGGTGATGCTGAGCCAGATTTAGGGAACGATGAAGAAAAATGTTGACGGTAAAAGAAAAGGGCTTAAAAAAAAAAATCACCTGAAGGAGAAAAATGAACAGAAAAGAGCAGAGAAAGAATTAATGATAAAGTGTAGATCTATGGAAAACACTAAGGTAAAAAAAGAGCCTGAAAAAAAAGAAGAGAAAATTGGCCTTTAAAAAATAGAGAGAAGAAGAGAATGAGGAGTAAAGAGAACAGGGATAAAGAAAGAAAAAGATAAAGCAGAGAAAATAAACCGTAAAAAAAGAACAGGCATATTTAATAAAGGCGGGGAGTGCATCAAACGACAAAGACATAAAGGAAGAAAACGGGAAGAATCAGTAAAGAAAAAGAAAGGAAACATTACTGGAGAAAAGGCAGAATTAACACCTTCTTTACCATGATGTATTTTGTACTTTTTTCGCATTAGAATTGCCTACCAAAAAATAAATAAATAAATAAATAAAATAAGGGCTCCATCTACCCCTCCCCCCTTTCGAAAAATCTCTTCTAATCTTAACTCACCTAAAGACAGAAAAAAAAACTATAATATAAAGAAAAGTCATTGTGCTGAACAGGTCATTGAAAGTACGATTCCCCTTTGCTTTACATATTTCATCTTTACATTAAAAAAAAAAATTCCCTTGCTTATTTCCATCATTATCCTCTAAATACTTTTTCCTGTAATACGGGAGTCAGAGAAACAGACAGGCTGAAATAGACACACACGAACAGACAGACAGACAGACAGACAAGCAGAAAGAGACACAGAGAAACACATACATACAGACAAACACATAAACAAAAGCAGACCAGAAAACACACACACACACACACACACCAACAGACACACAGACATAAACACAGGCAGACAGACAGACACAGACAGAGACACAGAGACAGCAACACATACAGACAGAGAAACAAACACATACACAAGCAGACAGAAGAGCAACAGACAGACAAACGGGCATAAACACAGGCAGACAGAAAGGCAGACAGACACAGACAGAGACAGGAAGACAGAAGACCAACAGACAGACAAACGGACATAAACACAGGCAGACAGAAAAAGACAGACTGACAGACAAACAGGTAGACAGACAGGTTAAGCGAAAGACTGGAATAAAAACAGAGAAACACAGGAATGGTTAACTGTGAGGCTCGTGTAACTCACAGTACTAGAGTTATCCGGATCGTAAGAGGGTAGGAAAAAGAAAAGAAATATAAGACGAATGATTAGAGAGGGGAAAGAATAAAAGAATGATGATGATGATGATGATGATGATGATGATGAGGAGGAGGAGGAGGAGGAGGAGAAGGAAGAGGAGGAGGAGGAGGAGGAAGAAAAAGAACAAAAATATATGGAGGGGAAAAAGCAAAAGGACTTAAATAAAAGATTAAAACGAGCGACATACCCACGATTACAGGTTAGAGAGAGAGAGAGAGAGGATGGGAAATACGTGGTCAGCATTATTCCAACTTTCTCTTATGACCTTCAGACGAACATCCTTCCCCCCCCCGTCTACTTTATTTGTACCCCTCCCCCCTCCTCCTCCCACTCCCCCTCCCCCTCCCACTCCCTCTTTCTTTCCTCCCCGTTCCCTCAAGTCCTTTCGCTCTTTCTCTACCTCCTTTTCCCTCACCTTTCTCTGTCCTTCATTCATAACGCCTTTCTTCTCTCTTTCACTCCTCCCCCTCCTCTCCACTCATATCTCCTTTACCCCCCCCCCCTCTCTCTCCTTCCTCCATCTCTCCTCTCTTTCCTCTTTTCTCTCTCCTTCCTCCATCTCTCCTCTCTTTCCTCTTTTCTTTCTCTGTCTTCCATCTCTCACCCTTTACCTCCGTTCTCTCTCTCTCTCTCTCTCTCTCTCTCTCTCTCTCTCTTTCTCTCCACAGTCATCTTCCCTTCTTCCTCTCCATTTCCCCCTCCTGTTTTCCTTTTGCACCCCATTCCCCTCCCCATTTTCCCTCTCTTTCCTCCCTTCCTCTCCATCCCTCCACCTCACTCCCCCTCTTCCTCTACCTTCCTCCTTAACAAGCTCTTCCTTCACCTACCCTACCTCCCTCTCCTTTCCCATCATCCCATCTTCACCCATTTCCCCTTCTATTCCTTTTTGTGCTAACCATTTGGATGCATTAAACACAGTCACTGGCCACGTGAAGAGTTGCTGGGATAGGGAATAGAAATGTACCCTATTCTTTTAGCGGTACATGTGGCTGAGTGACTGGTTAGACGGTCAGGTTGTGCATCAGTCAGTCCGTCCAGTCATCAATCCATCCAGTCATAATCAGTCAATCATTCACCATTTGATAGATCGTCCAGTCAGTCCATCCATCCATCCTCATACACAGTGCCCAGAAACTATTGAACTTCGCTGCTAAAGTTGCTGTAGGTGGAATGAAGAAATACGATCATGTTTCTCCAGTCGTGAAAGAGTTAAGATGGCTAAATATTAAACAAAAGCATGCATTTGATACGTACTGTACCATGTATAAGATACTGCGTGGTGTGTACCTTGAATTATTTATTTATGTCCTTTGCTACTGTGCATAACGTGACTGGGAGTGTAACCAGACAACAAAGTAGCCTATATGTACCAAGAGTCCTCACTAACACTGGTGCCAGGTCACTCGCTGTACTGGGCCCGAGCTCTGGAATGAATTGCCTGCTATGATAGTCAATGCCAGTAGCCTACCAGTACCCAAATCTAGGCTGCTATGTTTTCTTATGGGAGAGAAAAGAGTTTTATGACCTGAAATACGCAGGACGCATCCGCAAGATAAAAATCCCAATTGAGATTTTATCTTGCTCTAGATTTGTCTTCATTTGACTGATTTTTCATTTTTTCAATGTACTGTACTTACTATATATAGGAACATGTATCTTTATTAATAACCACTGCTTAATGGAAATAAAGTATTTGAATTTGAATCCATCCATGCATCCATCCATCCATCCGTCCATCCATCCATCTATTCATTCATTCATTCATTCATTCATTCATGCATCCATCCGTCCATCCATCCATCCTTCCATCCATCCATCCATCTAACCATCCATCCATCCATCTAACCATCCATCCATCCATCCATCCATCCTTCCATCCATCTAACCACCCCTTCTCTCTCTGCCGTCAGATTGTACGACTCCCAGCGTCAGATAGCCAAGGTAACAGAGATGATCCACACAGCATCCCTAGTTCACGACGATGTTCTTGACGCATCAGACACCCGCCGTGGAAAACCGTCCGTGAATTTCCTCTACGGACAGCGCAAAGTGAGCACTATACGTCTTTCACTTTAGCTTGGCCCAGATTTTCTTCCTTTAGAAGCTTATTTCACGTAGTACAAGAGGTGAAATATTAGGCAAACTTTGTAAACACACACACACACACACACACACACACACACACACACACACACACACACACACACACACACACACACACACACACACACACACACACACACACACACACACACACACACACACACACACACAAGAATCTCGTCCTTAGTGAGGTCATTGTGTGAAAATCTGGATGTTGAGAGGATAAGACATTATGTTCGTGGGGACAGGAAGATGATGATGATGATGATGATGGTGGTGGAGATAAATGGTGGTGGCGGTGGTGATGATGATGATGGTGATGATGATGACGGTGGTGGTGGAAATAAATGGTAGTGGCGGTGGTGATGATGAGGATCGTGGTGGAGATGGTGGAGGTAAATGGTGGTGGCGGTGGTGATGATGGTGATGATATGAAACAAAGAGGACGTTAGCAACCTGGACGTGGCTGCGTTAATGAGTACGGTAATGATGATGATGATGATGATGATGACGGCGGTGGTGACGATAATATTAATGATGGTGATAATACTGATAATGGTGATGAGATTAATAGTGATGATGGTGATGAAAGCGAGTCAGGTCACGACCGAGGTGAAAATGTGGGTTCAGCCTTGTAATAGTTTCAAGGTATTCAGTAGCTAAAATATAGGTGTTACGTATCAGAATTTAGCACCTCTTCCTTCCCCAAGACCGGTCAGACTCATAGACAAAATCCGTTCCCGTAACCCTGCAGTCGTACGCGCAACGGATGACGTATATACCTTCACATGTCACTACTTCAGCACCAATACCCACCGTCCCTGTCACCACTTCAGCACCAATAGACACCGTTCATAGTTAATAAATATTACGGCTGTTCTGTTTTTCATTCAGGACTGGTGTGATGGTATTTGTGCGTGTGTGTGTGTGTGTGTGTGTGTGTGTGTGTGTGTGTGTGTGTGTGTGTGTGTGTGTGTGTGGCATTTTGGTCGATTTTTTTTTTTTTAATTCAGAATCCAAAATTTATCCCTGCCTGTGGTTATGGTCTCGCGTTCATTCCAATGGCAATCAATCAGCCGACCACTTTACCAGTAGGTCGGGATTCTCTCTCTCTCTCTCTCTCTCTCTCTCTCTCTCTCTCATCTGACAGATTAATTAACGAGCATTAGAGCAACAAGTGATGAGATTTGGGGCGAAACAAGGTCAGGGGTCAAGGTCAAGGCGATAAATAAATGGAAGGGGGGGGGTTGATCCCTGGACGGAGGTATGCGCACTGTGAATGCCCTTGTTCTTCCTGCGACCAGACGATTTCTTTCAGCTTTGGAGAGAGAGAGAGAGAGAGAGAGAGAGAGATGCAGTTCTAACCAGTTCTATTCAGTGAGAGAGAGAGAGAGACAGACAGACAGAGAGAGAGAGACAGACAGACAGACAGACAGACAGACAGATACAGAGAGTGGGAGGGTGGAGAAGGGGAGACAGACAGTGGGAAGGCGAAGAACCACATCGAGAGAGACAGACAGACAGACA
>NC_136992.1:2917500-3020000 GCF_032717465.1 Coenobita brevimanus | reverse complement strand
TGTCTGTGGCCTCTACAATGCTGGCCAGGATACGCAACGAAGAGGTCATTGTCATACTCTCGCAGGTCAGACTCTACATGTGGTTGTGCATGATGTATTGAGAGAGTGTAGTCTCAGCAAAAGCTATAGTTTTATATGATGTCAGGATTCATGTATGGTTGTTTGTGGTGGGAAGCGAAGAGAAGTGTGTTCTAGACTAGTCATAGTAATTTACATCAGTTTTAATTTTTGGTGTGGCTGGGGGAAGTGGTATACCTGTACACCAGAGCTGTGATATGGAAGGTTGATGGTAGCAGTACACGAAGGACTGGACCAGAAGGGGGCCCAGACAGCCAGTCAAGAGCTTACTGTGTCATTGATAGTATCATTGCCATAATTAAAACAACCCTTTAGATAACTGTAGTAGAATATTTTTTTCTATAAGTAATTATGTTTCAGTTGACACAGGACTCATAGTAACCAGTTCAATAACTGAGTTTATTTTGTTGCATTATGTGTAATAGACAAACTCACGGATTTTATTCTTATATTAATCCAAAAAGACACCAAAGCCAGCAACAAAAATTCTTGCTGATAATTATTTAAGAAAACATACAGCTTAAATAGAATGGTATCCTTGAACTGGCTCACAGTCTGAGGTGATGGATATGATCCAGATTTTTTTTTTTTTTTTTGCCATGATCAATTTATGACTCACAACATCCATTGTTGATGTAATCATGGACAAAAAATATATATATACACTCAACCCACGGATATCACGCCCAATTGGTCCCGCTATGGCTGCGCTATAGCCGAAACCGTGATAACTGAATTGAAGAACTCATGGCAATAATTCTAACTGGTGCCATAACCTCAATATTTACCCCTAAAATACCCTTTTTTTACCAAATATTAACATATAATAGTCTAAAAATGAGCATGCAAATTAGAAACATACCCAGGTTAATAAAAAACCACAGCAATATTTCTCCTTGCCTGTCAATCCATATATCTCCTAAGCAATTGCTCGGTCTTGAGGAACAACTGATTTCTGTTACATAGGGCCTGGGAAGCAGCCTATGATGGTGCAAGACTCATATGTTTTATGATGTGATCACTCTCTATATATCTATTGCCAGACGCCTCAATCCCGTTTGGGGTGGCCACAAACAAATCGCCTCCAAGTCGCCCTGTCCCCTGCCATTTCACTGCCCTCCTCCCAACTCACACCCCCCTCTCTCATATACCTCTCCACCCCATCCCTCCATCTCATCCTCGGCCTCCCCCTCCCTCTTCCCCCCTCCACCTCACTCACATACACTCTCATCATCAGTCTTTCACCCTCCATCCTCTCCACATGGCCAAACCACCTCAGTGTGTTCCTCATAACGCTTCCTATCACATCCACATCCACACCACAACGCTCCTTTATATCCTCATTTGTCAGCCTGTCTCTCCATGTGACTCCACAGGCTCCTCTTAAATAACTCATTTCCACTGCTCTCACTCTTGACTTGTGTCCTTCCAACAACGTCCAAGTTTCACTTCCATACGTTAGAGTTGGTATCACAATACTGTCATGTAGTAACTTTTTCACTTCCATGCTCACTTCCCTGTTTCTTATCACTGCTTTCAAAGAACCAGCAACCTTTCTTCCCTGCTGTACCCTTTCAAGCACTTCACCCTCCAAACCTCCATCCTTACTCATCACACTACCCAAGTACTTAAACGTACTCACATTTTCCAATTCCTCACCATCAAACCTCGCTGTACATTCACTGACTTCACCTCTCTCAAAGACCATCACTTTACTCTTCCCTACATTCACCTTTAGATTCCGTTTCTTACACACTCTCCCAAACTCATCCACCAAGCCTTGCAGCTCCCCTTCGTCTTCACTCAACAACACAGCATCATCTGCAAACAACAGTACAGGGAGTTTCCAAACACTATCCTCTCTCACCAGGGCCACTCCAACATCCACTGCCCTACCTTGTACCTCTTTTATTACATTCAACAACTTCCCATCTACTCCATATATTCTTAACACTTTCCACAATCCTTGTCTATCCACCCTGTCATATGCTTTCTCCAAATCCATGAAAGCCGCATATAACTTCTTTCCCTTCTCTAGAAACTTTTCCACTAAAGATCTAAGAATGAATATCTGATCTACACAACCTCTTCCCTTTCTAAAGCCTCCCTGATCTTCTCCAACTAATTTCTCTGTTCTTTCTCTAACTCTGTCAATAAGTATCCTACCATACATTTTTCCTATTATACTAAGAAGACAAATGCCCCTATGATTTCCACACACTTCTTTTTCCCCTTTTCCTTTGTACAAGGGAATAATTATACCTGACTTCCAATCCTCTGGGACTCTGCCTTCCTCCCAGGCCAATCTGCACATCTTCCACATCCATTCTACTACTATCTCTCCCCCATGCTTCAGCATTTCACCACACACTGCATCAATTCCTGGGGCTTTCCCCGATTTAACTTTCTTCGTTGCTTCCACAACTTCTATCCTACTGATTTCTTCCTGTCTTCTCACCTCCCTCCTTCTCCCAGCCATTCCCTGCCACTTATACTCGCATTACTTCCATCCTCTATGTTCAACAGTTCCTTAAAGTGTTCTCTCCATCTGCTCACTTTTTCTCCCTTCTCCACTAGCAATCTACCATTTTTATCATTCACTCCCCTGCTAACTTCACTTCCACCCTGTCTTACTCTTTTCACCTCTTTCCAGAACATTTTCTTACAGTCCCTCCACTTTACACTCAAATTCCTTCCAAATTCCTCATCCACTCTCTTCGTACTCTCTCTTACTAATCTTTTCACCTCTCTCTTTCTTTCTACATATAACTCTCTCTTCCGCTTCTCTACTTCTTCCACGGCCCTATTTCTCATCCATTCATTGTATGCTTTCTTCTTTTGTACCACAGCCTGTCTCACCTCTTCAGTCCACCACGGTGTTCCTTGCACCCCCTTCTGTCTTCTCTTCCTTCCACACACCACATCACATGCTGCACATATTTCCTCTGTAAATATGCTACACACACCTTCCACGTCTCCCATCTGCTCCAATTCATATTTGCCCAATCGTTCCTCGACTTCTCTCTTATACTCTGCCTTTTTCTCATCCTCTTGTAACCTTTCCACTCTCGATTCCTATAAATACCCCTCACAGTTGATTCATTGATGCTATATTTCTTCCCCACACTTTTCTTGGTCTCACCATTGTCTATAAGTTTCACTATTTCCAGTTTATCCGCATAGCTTAGGTTCTTCCTCTTCTTTATTTCCCTGCCAGGTGCCTCAGCATTACGTTAGGCGATGGTAGGGGGACGGGGAGGGAATACGTTGGCCATGGTCATATCACAAAAAAGGTTATTGTTCACGGTCTGAGGGCACGCACTTGAATGGTTTGGCGGGCGGGAGACTCTGTCGGGCGGCCAATCAGCGCTCGGCTGGCGCTGACGTCACACGACCAATCACGGAATAAATCTTTTGTTGGCTGAGCAGAGCAGTGGAGCCCGGCCTTTTTGAAATTTTTGAACATTTCTGGTGTGCGATAGCAGGCATTTAGTGCGTGATAAAGGTATTTGGGTAGTTTTTTATATAGGCGTGATAACGAGATACGCTATAGCGGAACCCGTGATAGCCGAGGGTTGAGTTATACTTTTCCAGTTTTTAATCCACTGCTTTCAGCTTAAATATGCTTTTGAATGCATTATTTGACTGAGAATTTCAGAATTTACATAATGCCTGTAGACCTCTTCGCAGGGACTGGACTCTCCAGTACCCCAAATCTACACACCCCATTTACAAAATCCTGGATCTGTCCCAGTTACTGTAAGAAGCAAGGAAAGTTCAAAGCATTTGTGAATTGCCCTGTTGAAATATTAGTTATTTTAATGATATTCAGTGTTCAATAATCCAGTTTCAGTGACAAACCATAACTTCAAGTACAGTACTCACCCCTCTTTTGGAAGAATGACATACAAATCTAAAGCTTAAAAGAACTAATTCTGCATAATTGTTATCTTACATATTATTTTATTATTCATTTTACACTGTGAGTATATTCAGCACAGTAACTGTACATCTATTCTTATATGCTAATTTAAATAGTTTTCATTTTTTTTTAAATTAGAGCATTTAAATAGAACCATTATCAATGTTAGCACATGCCTGATAACACAGATAATCCCTCATAATAAAAGATGCTACAGCCTAGATCATACACCATTGTTGTAAGAGGTAAAAACTGATGGTAGAAGAAACACCTTCTGTTCACAGAAGCATATCTTCTCTAGTAACCACGCCACAGTGCCAAGGACAAGCACAAGCATCATCATTCATCGACCATCTGATCTTCCTCCAAGCACAATTCAGCAGCCAGTAATCTTGAGATAAGCCCCAATAATGTAATTAATGGACCTACTTGATCAGATCTTGTATGATCACATTCTCTTCACCCTTTTGGTGATTGGTAGTTTCCACTGATTTCTTATCATTCTCAATAATTTTCCCCTTTTACCAGTACTACATTGTCCTGTGTATATATATATATGTATGTATATAAGCACTGTTGGTGGAGGAGCATTGTCAGGGAACTTAGAAGTAGGAACATGGATCCTGAAATGCAAAACTGATATTACTTCATCTCTAATTATATCACATCACATGAGGGACAAACCATGTAACAGTGATACAGGCAGTTCACTTTATAAGCTGTACAGTTCTGTACAGTAGGCTGCCATAGATTTTG
The DNA here is from genome assembly GCF_032717465.1 of Coenobita brevimanus. Classification (NCBI taxonomy): domain Eukaryota; kingdom Metazoa; phylum Arthropoda; class Malacostraca; order Decapoda; family Coenobitidae; genus Coenobita; species Coenobita brevimanus. Next base: position 3,015,244 of record NC_136992.1, on the reverse strand, counting down.
TTTTTAACTCGCCCCGTCCCGGAGACGTGAATTCACGTCCTCACATGATGTGCACTCATATCCCGGAGACGTAAATTAACGCGGCAACATAGCAAGGTCCCTAATTTGCACAATTTTCATTTTTCGCGAGTGATTTGTGGCACGTATACACGGGACACCTTCCTCTACAAGATGCCAGGCAGGGACAATGCCTTACCCAGCATGACCTCCTCCCCCCCCTCCTGCATGACCTTATCTCAGCAATTCACCTGTTATCAGTGACCTGGCCAGTAAAGCCATGTCATGCCACTGTACGAAATTCAGGGCCAGAGTGATTCCCCAATCGATGACAATGTGGAGGACAAACATTAGAGGAAGAAACAGTCAGAAATGATGATCAGGTAATGTGGCAAAAAAAGGTCAGGAATGGTGATGAGTTAGTGAGTGAAACAATGCTTATAATGCCTATATTACCGTTTGAAAACCAATATACTCTTGTACTACATATAAATTCGTACCAAATAAATAAATAACTAAATACCGTTTGTGAGTGGTGTAGAATAGTTATCCTTCCATAGAACTCGTTTTCTTTGCAGCCAGCCTGATAGAAAACCCTGTAAGGTAAGGTGGTACTTCTACCTGGATCGAGTATTTTAAACCTCAGGTGAGCGATTTCTCTATGAATTTTTGATGTTTCTCACCAAAAGCGGATGTTTGAGCCAAAAAAAAAAAAAGGTCCAAAAATGTCGGGACTGGGGCGTACCACTGCCCAGAAAACGTCGGGATGGGGCGCGTTAATGTACATGATATTTTTTCATATTTGTCAAGCATATTCATTAGATCTTGCGATAAATGTCACATTACTTTAACTTGGTAGTAGTGATGGTACTGCTTGGTACAGTGTTACTCTTTAGGCATAGCTCTCCCTTTTTGGGTTATTGTTATGCATTAAGACTAAGAAAATTTAGTTCATAATGTATTGTATTTTCTGGCCAGAATTCAGGTTTCTTCTATGGCATGTACCAGTGGAGAGTAGTCAGGGATTTTTCACTTTTCATTGTATCAATTGATCCAAAGTGATTGATAATCTATTTTGTTAGGGATGAAAAATTATTTAGTGACAGATGAGTGGTACATACAGTTACAGTACCTTTATTTGGTAAATTTATTTCTGTGCTTTTTTTAAAACACTGTTGTCTATATATTTTCCCCACTGGCTGTTAGCTCAAGCTTAAAGAAACAGTTTTGTTTAAAAAAGTATGCCTGATAATAACGTGAACTGTGTCATACTATTTCTCTTCCAAAGGAAACATTGCCCTGAAATAAGCATACCACCTTGCAGAGTGGTTGCCTTACAAAGTTCAAATGTATCAACATCTGGAATATTATTTGTATGATAGTCTCCATAGAACCAACTTGTGATTGAACATGATGTGAAGGTACAGCATGCATTAAGTCCGATTGATGAATCCCAGCTTGCACCATCAAGTTACTAGTTAATCTCTGGGGATTTGCAAAGGATTCAATTGCACAACAGTCTTACAGTATATTTTGAAATGTTATCACAGAATTTGTATGGTTTATGGGAGCATGCCTGTCAGTAATGCAAATAAATAATCAGTGTTAAACATAGTGGCATAGTTTGCATGACTACACCATCACACTGTAGTCTGGCCTGAGCTAAAGAGTTGCTGCAGAAAAGCTTATTACAAACTCTGAATTATTTGTGCAGTTTGCAGTTGTTGTTGTTGAGCAACCCTGGTCTGCATGACTACACCATCACACTGTAGTCTGGCCTGAGCTAAAGAGTTGCTGCAGAATAGATTATTACAAACTCTGAATTATTTGTGCAGTTTGCAGTTGTTGTTGTTGAGCAACCCTGGTCTGTCTGGCCAAACAGATCCATCAACCATTGGCAAGCAACTGCCTCTGCAGGGCCATCCTATGCAGTGAATTGATCTTCCCTTGCAGTGGACAGTGCCTCACCACAGTGAAATGCAGGAAAGATTGTGGAAGTTGGGTTCCTGGGTGGATGCTGCACATCTCTCTACTCAGTTAACTGGAACACCATAATAGGCTCCACATCTCCCCATTATTTGGTTATATGATTACCACTCAGCATTGTAAATGGTTTGGCAGTACTGTGTTAACATGTCATTGTTGTTTATCAACTCCAGTCCGTCTGACTGAGCAAACCCATTAGCCTCAGGCAAGCAACCTCCCCTGCAGGGTTGTTCCATTCAGTGAACCAATGTTCCCTAGGGGCGGACAGCAACTTGCTATGGCAAGGCACATGTAAAAGTGTGGAGGTTTGGTTCCCAAGTGAATGTCGCATTTGCATCTCTCCACCCAGTTAACCAGGGCACTATAATAGGATGCACATCATCCCATTATTTTGTTATATGGTTACCACTCAGTGTTGTAAATGGTTTCCTGGGTTAAAGGAAACCATTAGGCTTATCACTGAGGATAGAGCCACCTGAAGTGGAAAGAAGAGTAATAAAAGTGACAGGAAGGAGAGGAAGAAGTAGGAAGAGAGGAGGTCAGACACAGAAACAGAATGATAAAGATGAAGGAAGAAGTAGGCAGCACTACATCAGGTGAGTGTGTGATGGTCACCACCGCCTACCACCAATATGGAATTGGAGGGAGGATATTGGAGATTGAAAAACCTTTCCACGTGGGTGATAGTGACTGATAGTAAAACAAAATGAATGACTGTTTTAAGGTGAGCGATCTAATCGAAAGATTGGTTGGATGGTAAGTGAAAATAGTACTGAGGAGCATGGTAAGTGAAAATAGTACTGAGGAGCAGTTGTTACTTCTGAGTTTTATTACATACAGGTATCAAATGTGAACATTGAATGAGCACAGTATGTTTGAGATTCTAGAGGTTAAGATGAGATTTTTAAGAGCAAAAGTTGAGGTAAGAAGTATAGAGAGAGAGTGGGGAACAGCAGCATAGATGAATGCTTTCACATGGAAGAAAGAGCAGAAGTTATGCAGTGCACTGTAATGGATAAAGTGCAACACATTTAGGTGGTATGGACATGTGAAGGATATACTACAGAAAGCTAGACCAATGAAAAGTGTTGAAAGGAGGATGTTGGTAGTGCAATGTGGTGGATAAAGTGAATCACATTCAGGTTGTAGAAACATGTGAAAGACTGATTACCTTATGCTAGACCAGAGAAAGTGTCTGGAAGGAGGATATTGGTAATGTTGAGAGGGGATGACATCCAGCTGCATGAGAGGAGAGAGCTGAATAATTAAAAGTGGAGGAGATGGCAAGTGAAGAAGAATGTTTGAGAGAGCAAAAGTGACATGTAAAAACAGAGCAGCCATGTGACTCATGTTATGACCATTTGTCAAGAGAGAAAACAGGGCATCAGTGATATAAACGAATAGAAGAATTTCTTTTTTATTTGGGTGCTGTTTTTGTAAATATGTACATAGTGGTGAAGGGCTGTGGGACTGGGTAACTAGTAAGAATGAAAGGTGCATCCAGTTTGTCATGTATATTTATATATATATGTTTTACCCCTGCGGAGTTGTAGATCTCATACTCATATGAGGCACCGTGAGTTCTGTATTGGCTAAGCTGCAAGCCTCATATGAGATACAATTAACACTGGTTATAAAATAGTGATTCAAGGGAGGTAAACTGCCTTACAAAGAATCAGCCCAGCAGCGGTTTAGGTAGTAATTTAATAAAATATGAGGTGTACAAATTCAGCTTTTTTTCTGGTAAATCAGTGACAGAGTATAACTTCCAAAATTTATGGTAGTGAATGTCCAGTTTGTTTATTGGCTTGCATTATAATTTATTTACTCAGAGATTTAGCCATACTTCATTATTTCAGATGTAAAAAGGGTAAAATTTTTAGATCACATCACAATAGACTCCCACTATATAGAACCTTGTTAATCCAAACTTCAGCTATATTGATCTGTGTGAGCCAGACAAGCGTCAAATGTATTGCACAATTCAGGTTATGAAGATAATGCAATCGCCATACCAAACAAAAGGTTATTCAAAAGTAATTATATATATATATATATATATATATATATATATATATATATATATATATAGATATGTATACTTTTTTGTTCTGTTGTACAGTATACTACTGTACTAACAGAAAGTATGTAATTTTTATCTATACAGTGTCAGAATACACAGTATAAACCCACACAAAATAGAAATAAAACTGTGAACACATAGTTTCTTTTGGAATTCACTGAATAATATTTAATATAAGTTCAACCTGGACGTTATATTCCCCTCAAATGAACATCTGCTGTATCGAACTTCAGCTATATTGTCAGCCTTTACCTCCAATTAGTTTGATATATTGAGGGTTTACTGTATTACTATACTGTACCAGTACTGTACTTTACTTGCATAAATTCTCATAGCTTGTTGGTTTAAAATATGTCTGGTACTTCATCATTCAGTTTAGTATTAAATAAGAATGGGAGTGGAACAAGAGAGGTTAAAACCTTGTTTTGTTCCTTACAGAGTTTTTGTAAACTCGCTTTTACTCAATAAATTGATTTTATCTTGTTAAAACCGTTACGTTTTTCAAAAACTCACTGAAGTTCATGTTAAGATGTTTACAGAGGCTTCTTTTGTCATGTGAAATAAGCAGTTAACATCATTGATGCCACCATAAAAGAAGCCATGCATTCTTAATCCTTGAAATCCCAAGTCAATCAGAGTTACAAGACTCTTTTGGGGAGCATTAGGTCACATCTTAGACAGTCCTGTTGCAAATGAGTCTTTAGACACCATCATTGTCAGCCATGTGACATGTAAGGTGCTCCAACCCTGTGTGGCCCAAAAGGGTTGAAATCCAGGTCATGGATGGAGCTGGTTTTTCACATAATATCACTCAAGAGTGAGCAACTGATCACTCTTGCCTCAAATGTCTGTGCTGAGAAGCCAAACCCTGGGTCCGTACATTCCTGAGGGAGGTGGATATCAGAGGTTCAGCCATTTGATGAGATGCCTCATTCTGAGTGTTGAAGATGGCTTATTTTTTTTTATTAACCCATTCACTTTGATGATGTCCCTTTCATTTTATTCTTGCCATGACCAGAAGGTTATTACTGAGCTTGGGAGAGACATTTCAGAGTGGAGGAATTAGATATAAAGTTCATTAATCCTTTTGCTGCAAAGATCTCCTGTAAAATAACTATCATGGTAGCAGTAATGACATAAATGAACATTACAGGTCATCCTTAGATTACACTTCTGGAAACCCAATCATTCATATACTGAACAATCATAAATCAAACACTTTATAACATGGGTTCAGTGGACATATGTTTTTGGAAATGGGCAGCTGCACTCCATAAGTATAAAAATGTTTCTGAGCTACCTAAGCTGGTTTTTTGTACAGTCTGAGTGTCATGATGTGTCCTTCCCTGAGGCAGGGGGAGAGTTGGTATCCTTGGGCACTAACTTGTTGTTCTTAGGATCGGATAGATCAGGCTAAGAAGGACAAGAGGGAAGGTATCAGAAGTACAAGTAAGTGAGACAGGCAACATGGAGGCAGATAAAGCAGACAGTATTTCACTTCACTGCATTTCTCTGGCTGCTTTAGCCCCAACACTACACTATCTTTTGATCACTGACACTGCACAGCAACAATTGCAACAGCTGAGCAGTTGCAAGATGTATGAAAAATGCAGATGTAATTTGATGCACAGAATGAGACAGTCTCATGCTGAGCACACATATGAGTGACTGAGTTCAAAAGGTTCGTAGGAGAGCTGAGGCCTGCCCAGATGATTCAAAACAAGATTTTGTGCTGGTATACACCATCAGCCATCTTGAAACTGAGGGAGGTGATGGCAGAGCAGGTATAGAGGAGGCTTGCAGTCCCAGTGAACCCAGGTTCAAATCCTTGCTGGAACAGGAAACAGTTTAAAAATCTGAATTGCATTACACCTGACAGCTGATTTACCAAACGACCCCCTACATGTCATAAAAGCTCCCTCACAAATACCAATATGTATGAGACAGCTTGCACAGTCATGCCTAGGTATATGATGGGGTTATGTCAAGTGAAGACTCATCGCATAATGATTTATTGTATACCAAGGTCAATATTACATGGGTTCAGTAGGAATAGGGAGGGGGTAAAAGGCCTCATAGCCTAAAATTTGAGGGAAAAAAAATAAGTTAGGCTTGACCTCGGCTCTTTTTGTGAGCACCACACTTTCCTTTAGGGGTAGCTCCTCGTGAGACATAATTTTCAAGTCACAAATTTCAGTATTTCATACACAAAGTTTTCTGTCTGTCTATTTATAGCCAGATACCATACTCCCATAAGGGTTGGCCATTTGACTTTGAGTTAGTTGTTTTATGGGAAGGGGCACTAACCCTCCACCAACCCACTTGCTGACACATACGGAACACATATGGGTTGGTTATATGGTTACCACCCAGCATTGTAAATGGTTCACTCCACTTAATATCACACATTGCACTATTTGTTGAACACTTGCGCTGTTATTTGGCAATACCAGTTGCGTTTCAGTGGCCTTAAACGGATGAAATAAAATTAAGATGATCACAGCAATGCAAAGTGCTGGGTGGCCATCTTGGATTAAATGTCTGACTTTCAGCTTGTGTGGTAGGCACATTGTATGCACGTGATTGTTACATGCAACTGCCACAATGATTGGATATGCAGTTTTTGATGATGTTATCGTGAAACTGGGTACTGTATAACTTTTAGTTCATCGTTCTACCAATTTATCACATACAGTACTGAACAAACTGTATTTCAGTATGGACAGTGGATAGCAGTGTCAGAGTGGTGGCATATGGGGGTGTATAGTTTGTAGGAGGACTGCTGAACCTCAGGAATGAGCTGTTAGGCCCACACCCAGAAGTGGCCACATAAAAAAAATAAATAAATAAATAAAAAAAATAAGCCTTGTCAGTAAACACTGAGGGGATCATGTAAGTGAATGATGGCAAACGTAAGTCAGAAGATTATGTTAAAACCTTAAGATTGTGTAAGCAAATAATCGTAAATTGGTTGATCATAAAAGGAGCGAGACCTGTATTGGTTTGAAGGCATTATCAGTAGATCTGATCATCATGATACTATTGACCTCAGCCCTTTTGAAACTTTTTAGTTTCATTCCTCCCTCCCCTCCCTTTTTTTTCTTTTTTCTTTTTTTTTCTTTTTTTTCACTGTGCACTTTGTTGATACCTGCATTTCCTGTACTATTATGCCTCCCTTTTCATGATTTATGGGATCTTCCCACACAGTTTATTGGTGAGAAATATAGAGTTAGGAATCCTCTGACAAACACCATGGTTGTAATTAAGCATTTAGTAATGCCAAAATTTTTAATTGCAGGTTCTGGCTGACCTGGTACAAGGAGAGTTCATGCAGCTTGGATCAAAGGAGAATGAGAATGAAAGATTTGCTCACTACCTCAAGAAGACCTTCAAGAAAACTGCATCACTTCTCGCATACAGTTGCAAGGCTGTACGTTTTATTACAGTAGTTTCATTACGTCCAGCACAGTGCATAGTAGCTGCAGAGTAGCATAGAATTTCCTTATTTATTTTCATTCAAATAGAGTTTGTAGTTTAACTGACAGTTACTGTATTTTGCAATCAATTAGAAATATGCACCTTATCTTTTGTATTCATTGATTGTTTCCATAGCTTGATTTCCTTTTCGGCATAGGAGAGACTGTGTGGGTTGAAGGGGTTAGAAATAGTTTCCATTAACCTCTTCAGCCAGAGGACATCATTTTAATTTCACTCCAGCAGGTGTCAGGAAATTTGCTTGTAATCTGCCTTGAGAGATCACTCAGAGTGAAGAAATTAATTTTATTTATGCAGCTGCAGTTAGTATGAGTCAAGTTATTTTTATCCCTGTCAGCAGTGTTCATTGGTGTTAGAACATCGGTGGTAATGGGTATGCGGTTTTATCAGCACACTTCATTAGTCAAGGTTGTGTTTGAGTGTTGCACCTTTTTTCCGCTTGGCCACTGAGACAGGTTGAGCAACAACTACATTAACAACAATACCTTTTCTTCATATAATTGGTACCTTGTAAATTGGAAGAACTGGTACATCAACTTTATTGGTAGCAGTGTAATGTTGATAGGCATTTTTTTATCTCTTGCAAAGTGGGGGCACTCACCATCCACTCCCTCGATGTAGTGCTGCTCTCGGGTGGCTGCCCATTCCATTCTTTCTTCCTTCTTTCCTTCCTTCCTCATACATCCTTTATTTCTTCTTTCTACTTCTTTCTTCTGTCTATGGGTGACTCTACACTGAGTGACAAGCCAAATGGTATCCTGCACACCAGGAAACCATTTACTACACTGGATGGTAATCATATAACCAAACTGTGGCACCTAGTGGTTTAGTGGGTAATTAATGCACCCCTGCTGGATTGAGCCTGTGTCGATTTATATCCAAGGGGCGGTTGGGGTTTATTGCTCACATAACGCCACTCAGGGATGAGTGAGGCTGGTTACTCTCATCTTAAATGTCAGGACCAACTTGCCTATCCCTGGGCTCCTACACTTCTCATGGGGCAACACAAGATTAGATGATGTATGTATGTATGTATGCAATATACTGTGGTCATAGTTGTTGTTGATGCTTAATTCCATGCTGTCTGGCCGAGCAGATTTATCAACCGTAGGTAAGCAGCTGCTGCTGTGGGTTTGTCCTTCAGGTACAATACAGTATATATTCCGTGTAGTGATCCGTCACCTGCTTGTGGTAGACAGTGCCTTACCAGGGTTAGACCAGGGTGCTTCTCATGGTGAGGTGCAGGAAAATAGGTGGAAATAGGTGGATGACACAGCTACCCATCTAGGGTGCACAGCACCACCATGTGTAGTCTTCCTGCCAGTTGTGCTGTGAGCATAGGAGTAAAAAGGAACATTTAAGAAGGCAGCAATTAACAAGGATTTGGTGATATATTTAATTGAATCATGCAACTTGTTTCACAGGTAGCCATCCTATCCGGTGCGGAAGAAGATGTTCAGGAAGTGGCATATCAGTATGGTCGCAATGTAGGGATCGCGTTCCAGTTGGTAGATGATTTGCTGGATTTTGTGGCATCCGCCAAGGTGATGGGCAAACCCACTGCTGCTGACCTCAAGCTGGGCTTGGCCACAGCACCAGTACTCTTTGCATGTGAGAAGGTGAGGTCTCTCTTGGATTTTTTCCCCATAACATTATTGCATTAATGCAAGGTAACCACTACTGTGCTCTGCTTCATTACCAACATAAAATAATGTACAACTCATGAAAAACCTGTTGTGCCCTAACTGTAATGCATTCTTTCACACCACAGTATGCTTACTCACCTCATGCACCTTACTGAAACATCACAAATATAGTCTCAATAAAAGATCTCTAAGAACACATGACTGAAGTGGCTGATTACCTTCCCCCATTTCTGTCTAAATGAATCTGGTGGGGCAACAGTGACAATAGCAACAAATTACTGGTGTCAAAAAGGCCACAGGACAAGATCAAGTCACAAACATTTGCTGAAGACATCATGGACCAAATCTTAAATTTCATAAAAGAATTTTTTGTTTTTCAGTATTTTAAAGTACAGTAGTCACAAGTTGTGGTCTAGTGGTTAGCACTTTCTACTCCAAGTAATAGCCTTGTCACAAGTGTTAATGTTTCATTCCCCAAAAAGTGAATAAAGACTTTAATTATGTAATGCTATCATCATCATCAACTCTTATTCCCTTCTCATCACCTTATGCGTATCTGTTCCTCCATATGAATAATACTTGAGAGCACACCATCTTTACCTTTTTATCCATAGGTTTCTGTATGCCACAGCATTAATAGATCTAATTGTTTCCTTTCCTGTCCACTGTACACAACTCCAGTGTAATACTATAATAGTATCATTACCATTGCTGTCTCCCTTGACTTTTCACACTCATGCCATACCAGATTTTTACATCTATATGACCTCTGGGATAAGTAACTGAATAGAGAGGCTGCCAGAGATCGAGCAGCATGGAGAACTACCATTAGGTGACCAAGGCTGATGTTTGTAAGTATATTGAAGCCTTTATAAACAATACGATACTACACAATATGAGACTGCAGGTGGGGTGTGTGTGCATCATCCATGCACTTGATGTAGTGCTGCCTACTTCTTTCTTCATGTCTGTCATTCTTTTTCTGTGACTGTCCTTCTCTCTCCCCATTTCTTCCATCCTTCCTGTCACTGTTTATTACTCTTCTTCCCACTTCAGGTGGCTCTATGCTTAGTGACAAGCCAAATGTTATCCTTTAATTCAGGAAGTTATTTCCAATGCTGGGTGGTAACTATATAACCAAAAAATGGGGTGTCACAGAGCCTACTATGGTGCCCCTGTTAGCTGAATGGTGAGACACAAATGTGGCATACACCCAAGAACCAAACCTCCACACTGATGCTCGCACCTTGCCGTGACTTGGCACTGGCACCCATATGGAAACACCAGTACTCTGCATGAGATGACCCTGCAGGGGCAGTTGCTTTTCTATGGTTGGTGGATCATCTCAATTAGACAAACTCAGGTAGCACAGCATCAACACCTATATGATAAAGTGGTCACTGACATTAGTGTATAATCCTCTTGCGTCCTCATTACTCACTTCCCTTTCACATATAACACAACGACCTTTCTTCTTTGAGTCACTCTAACCTGTAATTTGCTTACTCAGCAACCTCTCTTTTCTCTGACTACACTTAATTACTTAAAGTTTCTACCAGTTCAAGGCTTAAATTGTTCACCAGCACTTCATGCTAAAGGTTATGTTCTTCTCAAATAACCATGATTTTACTCTTTTGTACATTTATGTCGAAACTAGGCTGTACCATTCTTAGTAGGTAGTGCACTTGCAAGACCATACATAGCTTTAGCATTCATAATAGAAGTTTTGTTTGCAATCCACAACATTTTCAGTCCATTTACTTCCAGTTCATGGATCCTAACCCCTCCATTTCCATCCATTCCTATTGCTCTGCTATTACTTTTTTCTTAGCATCTCTGAGTAATCCTCTCACTTCTCATCTTACAGGCTCCTTTCAAGTTTTCCTTGTATATCACAATCATATGTGATAATAGTACTGTGAAGTGTTTTGTTTCTCAGATTGTATTTATACCAGGCGCAGATCATAGCCAGTAACAAAGCATTGCCAGCTCAGTATTGTAGTGTACATTTAACTAACAGTCCTTTTAATGCTATACAGTTCAGTTCCTTTGAAGTACATTTAAATCTGGAAAATACATGCTTCTGTAGTGGAGTCACAAAGTTATAAAGGTTTGGATTATGAATGAACATACTGTACTGTACACACAATAATGCCCATTTTACTCAGCACTCTGTTGTTGAATCTCATGCTGTGTGCTTTGTTCTTCTAATTTGTGAATCCTGTCCTCTCCATTTATTAGTGGGAAATAAAATACTGGTGATGATGATGATGATGATGATGATGATGATGATGATGTCCACTTACTCTCCCAACAGTTCCCTGAGTTGAACCCAATGATCATGCGGAGATTCCAGGAGGCGGGTGATGTACAGCGAGCATTTGAGTTGGTGCACCAGAGTGATGGACTGGAGCAGACACAGTTCCTGGCCAAACAACACTGCCAGGAGGCTATCAAAGTCATCAGCTCTTTAAAGTCATCCCCAGAACAGAAGGCACTCATCACCCTCACTGACAAAATACTCAGTCGTGTGAAATAGCAACTAGTCATGAAGTTATGTGAGACTGGTTATGTTCCTGGTGATATGGAAATCTCTCCAGCTGACTGTAATAATTGTAAAGGAAGCATCAGAATGATTAATCAGAATTTAGAATATCTGCCCAGAGTAAAAAATGGGTGGCTCGTTGTGATGGTTAGCTTACAGTGATTATGAAGCTTCTTGATTCTTAGTAGTGTGTCATGTAACAGCTGTGTACATAACTCTTAATAATGTGTTGGGAAGAGGCTCAGTAAAACAGAACTACTAAACATCTCTGAATGTTCATGAAAATGTAGAAATAGCTACTGGTAAGAATGAGTATCTGCTTGGTCAATTCCCAGCAGCATGTGAAGATGCTGTTCTGAATATTTGTGTGGTTACTTCTGTGATTCCAAGAGACCAGTTTAGATATATGTACAAGACACAGTGCTGGCCATGGACTCAGGACATTTTGAGTATCACAAACTCTTTCTATCTGGTTGGTGCTCATGGCGTTGTGTATCAGTGTAATGCAACACAATACATCTAGAAGTCTATACTGTGTTCCCGGTAATTTTTTCTTTAAATGTTAAACATACCAGCTAGCTGTAGGTCATTAACAACCAGTTAATCAGTATTATTTATGAAAAAAATACTTATTAAGAATTATTATTTAATGAAAGTTAGGCAAGATTAGTCTGTATAAAACATTGTTATTTATTGTTTTCCATAATTTTCTTGACTATATTTTTACTGAATATCACTTTTCAGCAACCATCACTTGTGAATTAGTGTAGCTGTTATGTAAAAACAGTGTAAAGATAGTGCACCAGCATTTCATATTATATAAATTTGTTTAACAAAATCTCAGTTGTTGGTAAACATTGTTTGAGTATTGTTATTTAGTTATAGATTTTCATTTATTCTTGGAAATCAAAATTTCTCCTCTAATATAGCTGTGCCTCAGCACTGATGTTTTGGTGGTTGGACACATCACTGTTTCATGACACAGGTCAAGAACATTCACATGGTAGAATCAATGGACTCAGTTCTAGTGGACTTGAGTTGTATAGCACATTTTCCTTAGTGATATATTTTGCTAATGACTCATTAATATTCACTTGTATATTGTTTATAGCTTTGTAGTTTTGACACTATGCAGTACAAATATTGTACAAGAGGATATTTATTATGGCATGCAGCAATAAATTGGTAAGAAAGAGGTGCTACAGACAAACTCCTAAGCCAGTGAAAACATGATCCCATGAGGTTAGTAAAGAATGATATCTGCCACATCTGTGATCCTAGTGCCGTAAGCTACCAGAACAGGGAATTTAATTTTAGTTTTGTTATGGTGTTATGGGATCTTAGATTTTTTTTTAGATCCCTGGTGTTGCAATTGGTAAAGTGCTTAGGTTGGTCCGCACTGTGGCTTACACACTATGATTCAAGTCCAAGGAGTGGTCAGAGGTTTCTCTGTCATATAAATGCTACCAAGGGCAGACTGGTCTTCTACCCTGAAATGTTCTAGAATAAATGTAGCCTAGTCTTAGGCTCTTATACTCCAAAGTGGACAGAATGTGATTTAGCATTTTTATTTTTCAGAAGATCTTGACAGAAGGCATGATGATGGTGTGACCAAGTGACCAACATTATATAAACACAAACAACATACACTGCCATGCCGTACCCTCTCAGCAGCTGTCTGTCCCTGTCATTTGGGCCATTCGTTAGGGAATGCCAGTAGCCATTTTTGTCTCCCATGGCAGCATATTATCATGGCACTGCCCATTTCACCGGCCACTTTATGTAGACAGACAGACTCTGTATACCATGGAGTATTTAATACAATAATTTATATTTTTTAACTGACAGGTAGGAGTGAGAGCAGGTACAAGTGTGCAGTCATAGTTTGCTTAATGTTGCATCACTATTTCGTAACTGATATGTGCATGCATATGTGCATGCATGCATGTATTTGTGTGTGTGCGTGTGTGTGTGAGTGCACAAGAGAGAGAGAGAGAGAGAGAGTATTATGTTTTATCCCCATTACCCTCCCTCATACTGTTTTGTAAGTATGTAAGAGAAGCTGTAAATACTATTTTTTACCATATTTTATGACTGTAAATTCATCATCCGGCTCACATTTTGTACAGTGAAAAGAATGAACGACTTTTAAGCAAGATTGACTGAGTTTGGCCTGAAGTATTAGTTGTGTATGTTAAGTTAACTGCAGAATGTAGTGGTTGGACAGATGGTGAAGATTTGAAAAAGATATGAAGAAAGAACATTCAAACACATGCTGAATCACACCTGTGATCTGTGTTTGAAATTTTTTTTTGCATCCTTATTTTTATGCACATAATTGTTTATTTCTCGATAACAGATTACTGATTTGTTTCACACATGGTTCAAGTACCAGTGCATACCACCTTGATAGGCTTTGTTGAGTTGATGAACAGTGATACTAAAGTATGTATGTACATACAGTAAGTCCTTGTTATAAGCTGCTTTTCATTCTTTTTTTTTTTTTTTTTTTTTTCATAAAGTCCAGAGTATATACCAGAAAGCTCGCATAATATAACTCCATTGCTGTGAGTAAAAATAATTTGCCATTTTCTTCCAATTTTCAGTACCAGTTGTATGGAAAAAGTTGTTACATTTTTTAACACATGCCTGACTTATAATGAGGACTGCCTGTATGTGTATATGTGTATGTATGTATACTGTATATATGTATGTATGTGGTAGTGTGAGTGGCCTTAGTGCCTTAGTGGAGCCTTGTGCAGTCTTGACTACAGTCTTGTTTTCAACTCACCTTCCAGCACGCTTTGCCATCGAGCCAGTGTTAACTAATTTAGAGCAACGGCACTCATGTTTCTACAAGTACATTATTAAACTATAGTTTCTGGCCATCCTTTACCCCTAGGCTGAACACAAGTTGTAGCCAGGGTCTCACACCTGATGTTTACATGTTGATGGTTCAGAGTTTTCTAGACTGTTTAAGTACATTGCCACTGTGAATTGTTCAACATGTAGTCCAGCAAAGCTTTTCACTACAAACTTAATGCTGAACTATAGGCCTTCTTTTGATGTGACCCCCTGACTACAACTTCCCTTCAACCACTAGGGGAGGGAGACAGATAAACAGCTGGCAAAAACTATGACTCATGACTGTACAGTAAAAACATGCCAAGCCCAACTTGCCGCTAATCCAAACTTCTGGTGACTCAGACCACTTTGCTGTAAACTGGATCCTTTCAGTCTGCTGCTGAGTGGTGTACACTATCAACAAATTTGCTGTTTATTGTTATGTATATTGAGGTAAGGTCAAGCATTTGCATTTTTTTTACTTTAAATTTGATTCCATTGTATGTTTGCTTCAGCTTTATTTAGCATGTTCCATATGCTTAACTTTTTTCTTTGCTTACAGAATGCATTTAAAAATATTCAGTATGATGGTATAGAAGTTTAATACTTTTGGAAAGTCAAACTTTTCCATCTTATGGTAAAGTTAGGTGAACTTTTCTACAGATAAAAACTTTCCATTACACTGACTGGGCACAGACCCTATTAGTCCATCTTGGTGAGATTTTACTGCACAACTGTTTGTTTGATTGTTTTACAACATTGATCTGACGAATTTACTTAAAAACTTACCTTAATTATTAAATCTGTATTTACAACAGCAGTTTATTTCTTGCGGCCAGAGGCTGTAACACATCTCACTTGGCCTGAAATTTCAAACTGCATTGACAGTAATATAGATATTGATGTAAACATGTCATCAGATTCAACAAGACACTGCTGCACATCATTATATATATTGTGAATGAAGAATGTACAATATTCTAGCAGACTCTGAAATTGTAAATACTATTTTCGCTCTTTCTTTTTTTTGCCACTGCTGTGCTTTCTTTCATATCATAAAGTTATTTTTATTTTATAAGCAAGTTTCTTAGAGTTTTTTATGTGACAGAAAAGCTTACAGCCATCAACTGTAACATAGTTATTGAATGGAGCATCATAGTGTATTAAATAGTTTTCATTTTAACCACACTCAATTTGTACAGAAGACTGTCCTTGTACAAATATATATTTTTTTTTACCCTGTGGGAGTCCTGTGCTGGAGGGTGCAGTGTGAGATGTGTCACCTGCCGTCCTATGTTGCTCAAAGTAGATGATTCTCGTGGCAGTGCTTAACTCTGGTCTTCTTGTTATTGTTGCTGTTTCTGTTTCATTTAAGCTACAAAACTGCTCTTGCATGTACATTACAGGTTTACAAATTAATATGACTGTTAGCTTAAGTTCTGAATATGTTAAGATTATGCATGTTAGTGTGCGTATGTGAGTGTGTGTGTTGTGTGTATTTGCACGGGTTGTGTTCTGCCACGAGAAATATTCGTCTCTCCTGCCCAGCCACTCCACACAAGAGCATTGATTGGTACTCTCAAATTGTTGCCAGAATATTTAAGCTGTAAATATTTATACATACAGTTACATATGCAGTATACATATATATATATATATATATATATATATGTATTATCAACTGACTGAAGCTGAATTTGTAAAAAGATTCGTGTTGTTGTTGATAATGGTTAAGGTCTGTTTCTTCCCTGCTGTTCAGGTTGTCAGGCCTCACTCACTGGCAGATCTGTCAGCATTTCACAGGTAGCATCATGGCAACAATTTTTATCGTACATATGTCTTTTATGCAGATTTTATTTTTCTTAGGAGCCACTAGGTAGAGGTTGTGGGTCTAGTGTATATTTTGCTGACACCACTGAACTTGGATGGCGGTGGCTTGAAGAAGATTACATTCGTTAGCCCTTTGAATCTGACTGATGCCCTGCTTAGTCTTACTGTTTCTAGGCAACTTTATTCAGCTTAGGAAAGGCTTTTCACATTAAAAGGGTTTATTAAAGCTAGATTTAACCCTGCAGCTGAAAAAGTCAGAACAAAAAAAAAAAAATTCTGCCAGCAGCAAGAATGAAATAGAAAAGATAATCATCATACAGAAAGGATTATTTATGAATGCATTTGTGTCACAAGTGTATTATTAATTTCTTTGGTACATAATGAAAGATAATGCATTTGATCAGTTTTCTTAATGAAAGCCAGAAGTTGTTCTTTCCTAATACTGTACTGTACTTGGTAGGCACAAATGGTACTTTAATGTTGTAGGAGACCGTATATATAGCTTTAATTGAATTGAATGATACAGCTAAAGAAAAAATTAAAACAGTTGGTAATGAGTGATGTGAATGATATTTAATGTGAAATTTTAGTATAACTGGACTAGCTTATTTGCATATCAAGCTTTGTTTTTAAATCTGTGTCATTATGATCAAATGCTCGTTGACACTTCCCTGCTGGCTGTGGCAATAGAAGGTAGTACTGTACATGAATTTTTTTTTTTTTGTGATAGCAGTATGATGCAAACAACAAGACTATGACAAGAAAGGATGCTCTCTGACATTTGGATAGGATTGATAAATGTGGAATATGAGACACAGGGTATTGTCAGTGAACTTTTGCTTGTGACACTACGTCATTAATGTCATCATCATCATCCACTCTCCTTTTTCTCCACTGGTATGGTAAATGAATGAGATTCATAAAGAGGAAGAGGAAAGCCATAAATGTAGTCCCCAGTGAAATATGCCACACCTCTATTTATTCATCATTTAAGCCTTTGAAATTAGTAGCTTGCCAAAGATTAATTGCAGAGGGATATGGCTACCTCATCATCCATTGCTTGCAGTACTGTACCCTGTACAAGTAGCTATGTGAGGTCTACAACACAGGTGGGACAGTGCCAATGAGACTTCATTTTTATCAAATTTCATTTCCATCAGAGTTCAAAAAGTTGTTCTAGATTTCATCACTGTGATTGCATGAGACAAGGTTTGGATGATGATGATGACAATATATTTCTGGACAGTATTATGAGAAAATTAATAACTCTATATGCTGTACTTAATATACTTGAAATATTTATGATAGCAAATAGGAATGCTGTATGTCTTTACCAGAATGACAAGCAGTGAGTTTTGAGAAAAGATGAATGTACTTTTCACATATGTTAGAGACATATTACAGTTAAGTAAATGTTATAAACATTTCATGGTTTTACATAATGTTATAAAATTAATCTTCAATTATCAGAATTGTACTGGGGTCTTTGTCCCCCTGGCATGGAAGGCAAGTGTGTGTGGTGGAAAAGAGCGTTAGATCAGAAGACTTGAGTAATATAGCAAATATGGTCTATTAATATGTGTTTTGTTCATTATTTTTATAGTGTAAGCACAAGATGTGTTTGTTGTTGTACATCAAAGTCACTCCCTGGCTGCATTTTGCGCAAGTTGCCTCAGAGTGTGTTTGTAAATGAAGTACTGTACTGTAGTGTACACAATCAGATATAGTAATGAATGATGAGTAACCCCAAACTGGAACCAGGTACATGTTTGTAGCAGATTTCTTTTAAATTCAGTGACCATGACATTGATTTTCAAACATGACTGATATATGATCAGTCGTTACCAACCTGCAAAATTTAAGATATGTATATCAAGGCTTTCAGAAATCTGAGTTTGAACTGTAAGACAGACAGACACAGATGCTGCCCAAAACTTTATTTACCTGATTGGTAGATCACCTCACAAGTATTGTACTACAAAAGGATCTTCATCATTATCATAACTTTGTCTTTAATTTTTTTCTAATGGGTAGGTAAAATACAGCAATAATGAAATTAAATCACAGAATAGGGACGACTGTCAACAGTATTCTGAAATGTTATGATGCAGCCCCTGAAATGGATTGTAGACTTCAGCCGATCTTGCACAAAACTGTTTACGGATGTGAATGAATGAATTATGTTAACAGAAACTAATATGGAGGTGTGATGTCACAAACAATATTATTGCTTGGAAAGCTGCCTGTTCAGCATAAGACCAATAGAGGTCAGCCTCACTATATGATCAGGTTATGTTCATGGAAAACTGATCAGTAACGATTGATCGTAAATCAGTGGTGATACATTCTTGACCAGTGGTCATCCACCACACACAAATCTCAAAATAAATTTGTAACTCACCTAAGATGTTAGTTATTTCATGTCACTGCACTTCACTTGCTGCTTTAACTCCATCACTACATCACTGTTTGGTCACTGACATTGACACTGATACTGATCAAGTTAAACGGATACAGTATTTTGGAACGGTCAGGTGGTTGTAGACATATGTGTAGATGATCATTAAAGCATCGCAGGTAATTGTAGCAATCACACATTGACTGTTGAAGTTTTGTATGGAATCCAAACAGTCATATAAGTAGAAATGATCATCATACACTGAATACTGGTGCTAAAATCTTAAGATTGTATAAGTGGACAAGTGCATCTTGGTTGATTGTATAGCGAGGTTGATTTGAGGTACATATTTTTTCATAAGGCTGACCCTAGTAACTAGTTTGTGCAGTGTTGGAAATTGTCTGAATACATTTCTTTCTTTTTTTTTTTTTCCTGTTGATTGGGTAATGTAACCCTTCAGATTCAGGTATGGACATATCATTCCACATTTCTGCCCAAAATCTGAATTATTAGAGTAACCTGATAATAGTTTCAGAATACTGCCAACATATTTTTAGGTGATCGTTACAGTTTTGGTAGTAACTGAATCAGTAAGGAACCAGCAGTAAACAAAAAAATCAGTACAGCCATACTGTACTAAGGTTTGGAAAAAAAAACTAATTGATTAAACAAAACTTTTTATGCTACCAGCTGAAATTCAAGAGCTAATATTTATAATGATCACTCTCATCTTAAATGTCAGGACTAACTTGCCTAGCCCCAGGTTCCTATTCTTCTCATGGGACAACATAGGATTGGATGATGGGTGGATGGATGGATTAACAGTGCATAATAATTTATTCATATCACAAGCCAGATGTCTACCAGGTCCTCCACATTTTTCCAGATAGTTTGTTACTAAGCACAAGACTTTTTTCTTACCCAATCACACTGGAGCAACTACTGAGTTAGAGAATACATTGTCATTTGATTTACCTTGTGTTCTTGTTATTCAGTTGCACATTTGATATGTCCCTGTATTAATCTGTCTGTTGCATGACTTGAGGACAAAAGATGTTTTATGCTGTGTGCTAAGCTGTTCATTATGCTGAAATTCTTTAAATTACTTTTTTTTGCTTTTATATTACTAATATACATTAATTACATCACTTTATGAGAGTTCTTTGGAAGTGACGGGATTAAAATTGTGAAGGAACTTTTAAAATTTGACCCCATCACTTTGAAAGCTCACTGATTGAGCTGAGTTATTATTTTTAGGTAGTAGGAGGAGTGTATAGCAAAAACTTAAAACCTTCCTTATAATGAGAGACTTTAATACCTGACCATGAGCAACCAATACTCTTATTTCTCCATGTTTCCTTGCCAGGATTTTCTCTCTCTCTCTCTCTCTCTCTCTCTCTCTCTCTCTCTCTCTCTCTCTCTCTCTCTCTCTCAGCGTACTGGAATGATCTCTCATATTGAAGGTGTTCATTAAAATAGTTTGTAACTCTTATATTGTGGATGGACAGTATTAACTCCTTCATTACATGGCAACATATTTAAGATTATTTTCTTTTTTTTAATGCTCTCACCAGATTGATTGATTCAGCTTTGGACTTCCTGGTAGTGAAGAGATTAAAGAAACAAAAAAATGAAACAAATATCAAAGCTTTAGAAAAGTCTGTCCTAAACTGAAGTCACTAGGGGAGAGTAAGAATGTAACAAATGATGTGTTCAGAATGACAGAACTGAAAGAAAAATACTGTATCATTTGCTTCAGCATGAACATAAAAGAAAAAATGACCTTGTAGTGAAGTGAAGTAATTAAGACTTCATCCTACTGATTGTGTGCTGTATTATAAGCAAATTTTGAATCAACATAGAGATGACCTAACTCATTTGATGCCACGGATTTGCTTGGGTATTTTAGTCAGGCAAAATGCAGACTGTTTTACTTTTTAATTCAGATGAGGGAAGTTGTGAATATTTCAAGAATTATTGAAGTATTAATGAGCCATTTAACCTCAAAAATTTACTCCATCTGAAAAAAGGAAAGATTATTTTGTATATGTTATAGCCTGGCTAAATTAACTTCCTGCGCCCATAGACACTGAAAGGATTAATTGACATGGAATTAGTGTGAAGAAACCGTGTGTCTTTATTAATGTCAGGAAATTCAGATTTTTTATGGGAAACACAGATCATTAAACCCTTTAATTTGGTGCTGCCTCATTCACAGTACAGTATTCTCATTGCTGGATTATTTTATTCAGCTTAAAAGAAACTTCTGATGGAGTTGGTGTATAGCCTTCATTAAC
Organism: Coenobita brevimanus; assembly: GCF_032717465.1. Classification (NCBI taxonomy): domain Eukaryota; kingdom Metazoa; phylum Arthropoda; class Malacostraca; order Decapoda; family Coenobitidae; genus Coenobita; species Coenobita brevimanus. The sequence goes on along the minus strand of NC_136992.1, from coordinate 2,994,123 downwards.
CCAGTGACAGATAAGAAGAATTATACAGTACTAAGTATGAGTATAATTCTACATAAGTAATTTATGGCTCTGTAATATCGAGGCATACTGTTAGAGATCCTTCCCAAGTCAGACAAGATTGTCAAGAGATGAGAAACAGAAGTGAATGATAAAAAAAATTGATGCCTCAGTGATAACAAGAATAAAATTAAACATACATAATGATAGTGAAGGTGTTGATGATGGCTGAAAGCTAAGGGCTAAAGGTTTGAGAAGGGGCCAACCAAGCTCTGTGGTGGTATGTGAAAAATTGTTAATAAAGTAATTTTCTTATATATCTGGTTATCATTTACCAACATTCATATTAGAAGAAATGTGTCAAAGAAATCATATCTTGTCATATTCCATAAGCTCTTATTGTCTCCTCCTTTCTTGCTTTCATTCAATTCATTTCTTGTTTACTAAATAAATTACATTCATATGAGAAGAGATGTTTGAATGAAGTAACTCCTCACCACTGACTAGCAAACACTTAGAGAACAAACACTTGAGATGGAGGTTTCATCTTACCATTTACTATAGTTTGTCACATTAACATGGCAATGTTTTCATCTTCCTTTAGCTGAACTGCTACCACTCAGAGGAAGGGTGATAGCAAAAATAAACCTTTTCCCATGTAGGCTTTCAATTGAGTCTGGCATAAATTTTTAATTCCAAACTGCCCTCTTACAGTTTCTATCCTTCTATCTGTGCCTTCATATATAGCTTCCTTTCTGGTCGTTCTATAGCTGCTGTTGTAGACGGCCACTGTTCTTCTCCTAGATCTATCAACAGTGGTGTTCCTCAGGGCTCTGTCCTAATACCAACTCTCTTCCTTTTAGTCACCAATGACTTTCTAAGGTGTACATTTAACCCTATCCACTCATACGCTGATGATTCCATCCTTCACCATTCCATTCGGTTCCTGCAGCGTCCATCATCAGTTACTTCAACACACAAGGGATGAGGCTATGGCACACCTAATGTCTGATTTGGCTCGTATCTGTGACTGGGGTAAAAGTAATCTTGTTGCTGATGTACAGTAATGCATCAAAGACTCGGTTCTTACACCTATCAACTCGACAAAATCTTCCAAAAGAATACATACTAATGTTTAATAATATCCAAGTCAATCCTGCATCATCCTTGAACATGCATGGGGTTTCATTCTCTCGTGACTTATCTAGGAAAGATTATACATCTCTTGTAAAATTTGTTTCCAAGAGATTAGGTTTGTTAAGCTGACTCCGTACTTGCTTTACTCCTACACAGTTGTTGACTTTATTCATGGGTTTTATTCTCCCCTGTGTAGAGTACAACTCTCATGTGTGTGGAGGCTCCCCCCACACAGCTCTTCTCAATAGGGCGGAGTCAAAGGCATTTCGTCACATTAACCCTCCTCCTCTTACTGGTTCCTTTCAACCTCTGTCTTTTTGCAGCACACCTGCCTAATTGGTAGTCAAGTGGTCAGAGGCACTTGTCAGAGTGACTCTCATGTTGCACATGCAAGTTTGAATCCCCCCAAATACCTGGACTGTAATGTTACCATGAGCGTAGATTTGGTAGGCAGCTTACCAATGACTGTTCTGAACTGTTATACTAGCCTCAGACCCGTACATCTGACATGGGATAATATGGGACTTCAATCCCATATTGTCATTGTCCTGCAGTCCATCATCCTCGTTTTGGGGGATGGGGATGTTACTATGAGGGGCATTTATACAATCAGACAGTGCAGCCATCTTGTGATATTTATACCACCACATGAGGGCACCCCTTTCGAGCAATGGTAGCAACTAACGAGCAGAATTTGTCAAATGTTCTGGTCTCTCTGGCATAAAATATCAAGCTCTTTGGCAGGAGCTGGGCAACTATACTCATTTTGCTCTAACTTGGCCTGAAGTTGCCATCTGCCCATCTTGAATGTCAAGCTGCAACAGGAGATTAACACTGGAATATGATGCTGGTCAAGAAGTGCAATAGGAAGGGTGCAGAGCCATAGTACTGTCATTTTCTGGCACTGAATGATGTGAAATTAATTGCAAAGGGACAAAAGCAAGAAAGGAAAAGCCAAAAGGAACAAGAAGCAAGCACTAAGATAAAAAAGAAAAAGTGAAAGAAAATGTGCACTTGTAACAGTACAATCTGACAAAAAGTTATAACATCATCATCTTGTCCTTGGAGTGGAAAAAGAACATGGCGTTTGATCTCGTTCGGGGCACAGATCAGAGGAGAAAGAAATCCCTGTACTGTAAGAGGGACGAGGCTGCTTGCATCCTGAGTACGGGATGACGATATTGCCAGTGCCTGTCTCCATCAGTCAGCGATACGCAGAATAGACATGGGTAGCAGTATCTTTCCTCTCCACACCTTCAGTGATATAATACAGGATTAGATAATATTTTCCGTATCACTGAATAATTACGTGGTATTTGGCATCTCCAGTTTTGGCTCCCTGAATCTGATTTTTTTTTTTCTTAATTCTTGTTGCCACTGGACAAAATCATTCAATGTAGGAAAGGTCTCTTGCAATGAGGAAGTTAATAAAGGCTGTAAATACCACCCCCCCTCCCCAGTTCGATTAGTCTCTCTTAACTTCTGTGGTGAATAAAATCGTCTGGAAGTGGCAAGATTAAAAGCGCAAAGTACTGAAGGGGTGAAAGGAAGGAGATAAGCCCCACATCCTGATGTTTCTGAACGACTCCTATCATATCTGAATTCAAAATTACTACAGACCCATCTTTCCACCTCTGCCTTGCTTTATTAGGCTACTTTTTAAAAAATTGTTTTAATTATGTTCTTTCCTGATTATGTTCACGTGCATTTCTCTTCATAGGTTACAAGGCTTTAAGTACCTGTGCTGTAAAATAGGTTCATGAAGGTTTCAACTGTGAATCGCTCTATGCATAAAGTTCCACAAAGCATAGTACAGCCACACATCCAAGTATAGCAAGTAAATGGCAATATTGCTTCGAATATAATATGCAGTATAGCGCCACAGGGGGTGACCCAACACTCCCACAAGGAGCCCATAGAGGAGCAATGACAGCGCGCCGGGACTCAGGGCGACAACGGCATAAGTCTGCCCAGGCCACGCGCCCCTATGACCCGGAGCTCGCCCGCCACCACCATAGCAGGAATACAAGACTACCCTCCGGGCGAGCCTTCCCCAACCAACATCAGGGTGGAGCTGTTTCTCCAGCTCCTGCCAGCACCCGAGACGGCCGGTAGCCGCTAAACCCTCCTGAAGGAGACGGCCTGTAGTCGCTCTGAGGGAAATAAGGAGACGGTCTGCAGCCGCTTTCGCCTTCGTCAGGAGACGGCCCGTAGCCGCTCTGAAGGTGCCCTCCCCGAGACGGCCTGTAGACGCTCAACCCTCCTGAAGGAGACGGCCTGTAGCCGCTCTGAAGGTGCCCTTCTCGAGACGGCCGATAGCCGCTCAACCCTCCTGAAGGAGACGGCCTGTAGGCGCTCTGAGGGAAATCAGGAGACGGCCTGCAGCTGCTCACGCCTTCGTCAGGAGAAGGCCTGTAGCCACTCCGAAGGTGCCCTTGGGTCTGCTGGTAGCTGCTCCCTCCCCCAGGCCACAGCCAGTAGCCGGGCCTTGGCTAAGGCCTGTAGCCACGCCCCTATAGGGCCACAGCCGGTAGCTGGGCCCTACGGCAGGAGATGGCCTGTAGCTGCTCCACCGTCAGGAGCTGACTCCTGTTTCCGCCATGACTCAGAGGGAGTCCCCAGCCTGGAGGAGTACTGGAGAGGCCCCGTGACTTCCCCCGGCCTCTTCTCCCTGCAACCGGCTCTGGAGAGGACCCACCTGATGGACCCTGACGTAGGCCGGTGCCGCAGCCCCTTCCTGACGGCGCCGCCGAGCACTGGGGACCACAGCCCTCGGGAACCCCAGACTGCCCCCAGGACCCCGGGGCGGGATCTCCCCACACCCCAACACCGGAGATCCTTGTCCTCCATCAGGCGCCTGAGCGAGAAGTTCAGGCAGTTGTTCAGCCCCAACCCTGAAAGTGCAGGGCCCTTCGCCACCTGCAGCCCCGGACAAGAGAGGAAGCCCCTGGCGTGATCCCACGGCCTCTGAACACAGAGGCCCCCGGCGGAACCCAGCCCCGTCGGTAATGAGGCTGTAACACCTCCGCTGCCCTTATACCTGACCGCCATGACACCCAGATCAGCCAGGAGTGACAGTGATAGCACAGTGTCCGTGACTCAGTGACATGAAGGCAGAGCAGTGAACTAACAACATCCCGGAAGTCAGTAAGAGAAGCATCAGTGATAATATCAAAGTGGTGGAGTGAGTAAAAGTGACAGTGCAACCGTGAACACGGTCACGCAGTGAGATACGGATCTATTATAGTGAATACGCTACCATCTGATAGCAACTCCTAATACTAAAACCATAGGCAGACCCCCGTGTTAAAGTAACACTTACCAACAGTGAAACAGTACCAGCAACTCCATGAATATATAAAACTTAGGCTTCGTGTAACTAATACTACATAAACCTCTGCCCCAAGTGCTATTCATTTTGACCCGAGCAGTATCCTGCGCGATACTGATAACCCATATCTAGACGTAAGAATTGTAATTGTCCAGTGTATGTGTATCCGTGACATCTACCTGTTCCACTGTACAACTTCGTAATACGCGTATAAGGTTGTTGCCTTGAGTTTTTGTGTCCTGCCTCTCTCCTATTTGTCTAAGCTCCGGTCTAGAAAGAGAGCCCAGCTACACACTAGGCGTTTAAGGGACGGGAAGCCGATCCTTAAAACACGTAGCATTACAGAATGAAAGAATCTAGAACATGAGACTGTTCGAACGTTCCACAGCCAAGTTCGTTCTCCATATTCGAACCCTCTGAACCCCGAGCCCAGGCTGCTCTACGCAATTTGCCCGTAGCACGTGAGACGGTAAAGTTGCGTTCGACAACATGCAGGGGAGGTAAGAATTTTGACTTTACCAATAATTGATGCTTTATGTGTAGGATTTATGCAACTATTCTCAACAATATTTTTCAGTTAAAGGAGGCTATTATGTGCAATAGGATTGTGTATTTGTCTGTGCCGGCCTTAAACAAATACGATTTTGAATAGGACTGTGGTAGGTGATGGCGACCATCATCCACTCACTTGATGTAGTGTTGCCTACCTCTTCCATCATCTTTATATTTTTTTCTGTGTCTGCCCTCCTTTCTCCTCTCTTCCTATTTCTCCCATCTTTCCTGTCATTTTTTTTCTTTCCTTTGAAGATGGCTTTACATTGAGTGACAAGTGAAATAGTTTCCTGAAGCCAGAAAACCACCAAGTAGGTTGGCGGAGTGTTAGTCTGCCTTTCCCCGTAGAACAACTAACTCAGCGACAAACGGCCACTCCTTACGGGTTTATGACGTCTGGCTATCGATACAGTACGACTACTTAAGTATGTCTGGGCTTTAGGCCATATCTTAGGTTTTATTATTATTATTATTATTATTAATAATATTATCTGGTTAGTACTTGGATGGGTGACCGCCTGGGAACACCAGATGCTGTTGGCATCCCTACGTGTCAAGTGGGGTTGGTGGAGGATTAGTGCCCCTCCCTGTAAAACAATTAACTCTAAGCCCTTGGCCACCCCGTGTGGGACACATGGCGTCTGGCAATGAATGAATGAATGAAAAATTATTATTATTATTATTATTATTTGTGGGGCGGGGCGGTCGGTGAATGTTTTGTTTATTTGAGCATTGAGGGAAGAGGTTGTGCTCCTTAAGGAGGTAGGCCTACAGGACCACGTTATTCTGCAGCTTTGTGTTTTTTTGCTACCTTAGCTCTTCGTGGTATTCTTTAAATATTTTCTGGTTGTCTTGTCAAGTTTCAGTGTTTTCTTATTTCTTTTAAAACTGTTGAAAAACGCTCAAAAAAGCGATGTTTGTTTACAAACGAACACCAGCTTATGGTACGCAGACAGACGGACGCCATATTCTTTATCATTCCATGTTCTTGATCGAGGTGGCTTATAAACTACTCCTGTATCTGTCATATTACCGTTCTCATTGATTCCTATTGTTATAACCATTACTTTTTTCCGGTGACTAATTCTGCATGTCTTGCCTTCAGTCCGCTCGCTTACTACCCACTCTGTGAAGAAAGCGGAGTGGTAATTTTTTCAGTTGTGAGGTTGTCTGGCTGACTTTGTGTGTATTTTACATCCTGCATTTGCATCAGATCAGAAATGGAGGTGCAAAATTATGTGCCGAGGAAAAACTTTCCTGCTACGCGGGTGGTGAGATCCCATCGTGAGATGGTATCTAGTTGGTACAGCTATTACTGGCTCTACTACTATTCTCCTATTGGTATTTGTGTTATTAAAATTTTTATCCAGAGAGGGTGAAGTGCTTGAAAGGTCACAGTAAGGAAGAAAGGTTGCTGGTTCCTTGAAAGCAGTGATAGGGAACAGGGAAATGAGCATGGAAGTGAAAAAGTTACTGCATGACAGTATTGTGATACCAACCCTAACGCAGGGAAGTGAAGTTTGGACCTTGATGAAGGGACAGAAGTCAATAGTGAGAACAATGGAAATGAGTTATTTGAGAGGAGCATGTGGAGTCACATGGAGAGACAGACTGACAAATGAGGAAGTGAAGGAGCGTTGTGGTGTGGATGTGGATGTGATAGGAAGCGTTAGGAGAAACACACTGAGGTGGTTTGGCCGAGTGGAGAAGATGGAGAGTGAAAGACTGACGAGGAGAGTGTATGTGAGTGAGGTGGAGGGGGGAAGAGGGAGGAGGATGTCAAGGATGAGATGGAGGGATGGAGTTGAGAGGTATATGAGAGAGGGGGTGTGAGTTGGGAGCAGGGCAGTGAAATTGCGTTGGACAGGGCGACATGGAGGCAATTTGTTTGTGGGCACCCCTTACGGGATTAAGGCGTCTGGCAATAGATAAATCCTTATTACTATTTTTTTTTTTATGGTTTTTATTACTGTTGCTCTTATTATTATTACTGCTATTTTTTATGCCTGATAGATACGATAGTGATTCTTCCTTCTTTTTCAGAAATATTTAGACCAGGACAGCTAATGAAGAAAGTAATGAGGACAAGACAGTAGTAAAGAATGTAGGGAAGCGTAAAGTGATGGTCATTGAGAGAGGCGAAGTCAGTGAATGTGCAGTGAGGTTGGATGGTGAGGAAATGGAAAATGTGAGTGCGTTTAAGTACTTGGGTAGTGTGATGAGTAAGGATGGAAGTTTGGAGGGTGAAGTGCTTGAAAGGGTACAACAAGGAAGAAAGGTTGTTGGTTCCTTGAAAGCAGTGATAAGAAACAGGGAAGTGAGCATGGAAGTGAAAAAGTTACTACATGACAGTATTGTGATACCAACTCTAACGTATGGAAGTGAAGCTTGGACGTTGTTGGAAGGACACAAGTCAAGAGTGAGAGCAGTGGAAATGAGTTATTTGAGAGGAGCATGTGGAGTCACATGAAGAGACAGACTGACAAATGAGGATGTGAAGGAGCGTTGTGGTGTGGATGTGGATGTGATGATAGGAAGCGTTAGGAGAAACACACTGAGGTGGTTTGGCCATGTGGAGAGTATGGAGGGTGGGAGACTGACGAGGAGAGTATATGTGAGTGAGGTGGAGGGGGGAGAGGGAGAGGGAGGCCGAGGATGAGATGGAATGATGAAGAGGAGACGTATATGAGAGAGGGGGATGAGTTGGGAGCAGGGCAGTGAAATGGTGGGGGACAGGGCGACGTGGAGGCGATTTGTTTGTGGCCACCCCGTGAGAGATTAAGGCGTCTGGCAATAAACAGATAGATAGATTATTATCACCATCACAATCACCATCAGCATCATTATTATTATTATTATTATTATTATTATTATTTCTCTGCCACTGTTATTTCAGTGAAAAAATGTTAGTGTCGTAATGATAAACTCTGCTGAAGTAGGAAAAAGTTTACATTTAAAAGTTTACTAAGATACTTACGTAGGAGGAAATTCTGCTCTTATGTGGTTCAAGAGCCTGTATTGATCTGATGTTTTATTGCAGATTGATTTGTACCTGAAGAGTTGAAGATGACAGGAGACAGGAGGACAGTTGGCAAGAAGCGCTAACCACACCCACTACCACACCTAACCACATCTACCACAGCCACCACCACAACTACCACAGCCCGTAGATGTAAGTTTATTTCGCTTGGGTCTACATGCAGGTATTTTATTCTGTAGGTGGCCTTTGCTTTTGATAAATTATGGAAGGATTTCTTTTTTTAATTCAGTGTCACTTTTTGTCTTAGGCAGGTCAACTCCCTTTTCACAGCTTTCACGTTCCTGCATTCTTTGCTGTGTGAAATGTTAAATTATTCGTACTTTCAAGGAGGGGAGGACGCACGCACGCACGCACGCACGCACGCACGCACGCACGCACGCACGCACGCACGCACGCACGCACGCACGCACACACACACACACACACACACACACACACACACACACACACACACACACACACACACACACACACATATTTACGTATATGCAAATGCTCATACCCTCCCATGCACACGTACATGCACTCATGCTCTCACATACATACACCGTACACATACATGAGAGTACATATTTACATACATACATACATATGCACTTGTATATTATAATTATATACATGAAAGAGTGCTGACATACATTCAGTACACAGCTATAGACATACATACATAAATATTTATGAAAGCCGACATGCTCACGTGTATACATACACATATACACACACGTATATACGTGGATACATACAGTAGATACAAAAACACATACATGCCCACATCCATGCATACACACATTCATTCATTCATTTCTTCATTCATTCAGTCAGTCAGTCATTCACTCATCATTGTTTCTCCATATATTATTCACTGACACACACACACACACACACACACACACACACACACACACACACACACACACACACACACACACACACACACACCTGCCAAGCCTTTATCAAGACTTATATTTAATTCTTCTTATCTGCAGACGATTTTATTCCCCTCACGACAGACCTTTGTCACTGGAGGGGTTGACTGTGGCTTTTGTTGACCCGAGGAAATGTATCAGTTGAGCAAAACCGTCTGTGGTGAGAGGGATTAGGGAAGATAATTCTCTCTCTCTCTCTCTCTCTCTCTCTCCTCCTCCTCCTCCTCCTCCTCCTCCTCCTTCTCCTCCCTTCTTCCCTCCATCCCTCCCTTGGAGACAGTATGGAATGAGCAAAAAGTCGGGTTATAAGTCACATTGGAAATTAGGAGAAATTTTTAAGGCTATAGAATGGCGTAAATTCTAGGGCTGCAGTAACCCATAATTCAACTGTTTTGGCATAAATTCTACGCTTTGTTAAACCCAAATTTCAGCAGACTATTCAGAATCCACCTACAGTACTGTATCAGGAAAGGAAAACGAACGCTTCCATCACGTATATTTTATTAAGGGATAACTACAGCATTCTGATATTTAATGACTAAGTACAATAATTCAGTAAAGTTATAATATGTTGTGAGTCCCGGGTTCATTATTTCAGAGTATTTACTGCCGTTTTTCAGCGACTAATGGCCTTATCTCTACTAGACTTAGATTCCTTGGCAATGTTCATTCTGTTTAATTCCTGACATTTTATTCTTGCACCTGCCAGACAATTTTATTCAGCTCAGGAGAGAGACCTGGTGGTGATCCTGTACACTAATCCTCCAGGTCCTCTGTCTTCTGGTTGTTCAGGTCTCGACACTTTATACCAGTACTATTTTCATTCTATATCCCTTGTACTCTAACTTGGCCTAAAACTGCCATCTCCCCATCTTGAATGCTGCGTTTTAACAGGAGATTAATACTAGATTATGGTGATAGTCAAGAAGTGATGGCGAGAGGATGTAGTGCCATAGTATTGTCTTGTTATGCCACTGAGTTTCGTTTGATAAGCTGCAAGAGGAAAAGAATCTGGGCCAAGTTAAGGTGAATGGACTGTAGCAGGTTCACTCACATTTATCCAGCATCTTAATCAAAGCTGTGCAGTTAGTAGTGTACAGGATGTCCTCGTTATAACTTGTGGGAAATTTATAGAGAAACAGAAAGGAATGAATATGTAAATGAAATGACTGATAATTGAATGAATGAATGAATGAATGAATGGGTGGATGGATGGATGAATGAGACTGATGAAGAATGGATGAATGAATGAATGAAATTGATGAAGAATGGATGAATGGATGAATGAATGAATGGATGAATGAATGAATGAAATTGATGAAGAATGGATGAATGAATGAATGAATGCATGGATAAAGAAATTGATGAAGAATGGATGAATGAATGAATGAACAATCTAGTACCAGGCAACAACAACGATGTGGCACTAAGGTAGAAAAAGTTAACAGCAGCAGAAAAACAATTACAAAATCCACTGCTGCCCATGAATCTACTTGACCAGCTTCCCTCAGTGTAGTGTGTAAAAAGTCTTCAGAACTCCTACCTGACTTACGAGACCTGCCTGTATTATCAAAGCCTCTGTAGGTAGTTCTGACATTGGTAGGCTACACGTGTCTAGGCCAGTATCAGTTTAGTGGCTTCCTTTTATTCAAGCCTTCATTTCAAAGTATGGGTCCAGATGCTTTTATTTCTTTAGCACCATTATCAAAGCCCATTCAAGCAAGGTAAATGTTTAAGACTTCGAAGCTTATTTCATAGTTCATCAGGGTTCTCGAATCAGACACTATTCCCTTATCAATGCACATCACCAGCTCTGAAAGCGGCCCAAATACTGAGAAGGCTTGACAGATATAGGTAAGAAGTGGCGGTGTCGCTCTTTTTCCAGGGTACAAATATTGATGCATGTTCCTTTTTTTTTTTATCTTAAATAACCACCACAGTAGGATTTGTTTATTAGTTCAGAGACTTTAATCATTCATATCTAAAATATCAGAATCTTCTTTCATGGCTAAACTGAAACCGCAATATTTGTGTACTGTTGGTGCATGGTTTTCAGAATTCTGCTTTGCAAAAACCGAAGCTTTTCAATGAGCCTTTATCGAAGAAGGTAGAACTGTCACTGGAGAACATTATTTTTGCCTCAGCTTTCAGTTTTTTCTGCTTCCCTCAAACTTTTAGGTGACAAAATGTTGACCGTTCTTTACTTATTGAAAATTTAAGAACTTCTTGTAGCCCCCTGTTTAAATTAAATTTCTGTATCAGATCACATCCTGTTATTTAAAGTTAACATTAAGGAATCACTTGTTAGTGTTGTCTTTTTAGTGTTGTCTTAAAACAAAACACTACGGTCCAACAGGTATAGGATCCTATTTCCTGCAGTGCAGCAACCTAGGTTCATTGCTATCTTAAAACACCAGTTCCAGTCCTTTATTCCATCAGTTTAGGTAAGTTATGAACATTGGTTCCAATCTTTAAATTCAGGACATTTTGGGGTATTTTAAAATCATTCATTCCAATCTTTTCGTCTGGTAATTTAAAGGTATTCTGTTGGTTTTCTGATGGATAAATGCTTAATATTCAGCATTACTAAATTAATTTTACTATTTGTCGAAAATGATTTGGCCAAAATTCTTAAACGTCATTTAATCCAGGACACATTCGTGTGTCTCAGCAGTTATGGAGACTGGCTAGTGGGTGAAGAGAGGCGATGGATGAAGGGAAAACATCAAATTAATCAAGAGGACCCGGGAATAACACAGACTGGTTGTTGGAATCAGGGCCCGCTGTCTCCCCCTGTGACGACACCTGCTGGAGAAAGTCTGAGGAGATCACACTGCACAGGTATGGAGGAAACTGTTATTAAGTATATATAGTTGCAATGAAGTAAATTGTGTATAAATTACTATATACAGTTTACAACTACATCTGCTTCCTTCACCTACAATGGAGAAGTCTGACGAGGTTGAAAGTTCGTAGGGAAAATATTCAGCCGTGTATTTTTTGAAGGATACAAAAAGAAATGGATAAGAACAGTTGTGGAGAAGACCCAATGAAAAATGTAGCAGGTGCGGGAAAGAGGGGGCTAGGGTGGCAGGGTGAGGGACAGGGGAGGAGGAGCTTGGGGAGAGCTGCGAGGAGGTGTTGGCTGGCAGGGTGGGGGGCAGGGGAGAGGAGATTGGGTAGGAGGAGGGGGAACTGGGTGGGCTGGGGGAGAGATGAAGGTAAAGGAGGAAGGGTCACTGATGATTTAAAAGCTATATATACTTTAATCTTCCTCTCCTTTTTCTCAACCCAGCTCAAAATACACGTCGACCTTAAGATCCATATTAACCCTGACGATATTCAGATATTCACAATACTCAATATCCAACCATACAAACCCAACCCAACTACGAGAAACCCAGGCCATCCCAATCCATCAAGATATCCAACCCAACCCATCCCAACCCCACAAGATACCCAACCTAACCCAAACCCCAAAGATACCCAACCCAACCCAACCCCACAAAATAACCAGCCCAACCCAGCTCAACCCCACAAGATACCCAACCCAACTCATCCTCAAAAGATACCCAACCCAACCCAACCCAACCCCACAAGATACCCAACCCAACCCAACCACACAACTTATCCAACCCAGTCCAACCCCACAACGTATCCAACCTAACCCAACCCCACAACTTATCCAACCCAGTCCAACCCCACAAGATACCCAACCCAACCCAACCCCATAACTTATCCAAGCCATCCCAACCCCACAAGATACCCAACCCAACCCCATAACTCATTCATCCCAACCCAACCCCACAACCTACTCAACCCAACCCCTCAGTACATCATCATCATCATCATCATCATCATCCATCACCATCATCATCATCATCATCATCATCATTAAATATAAACACACAGGTCATGAAGATTTGTTTTAAGGTTTTTCGGATTTTTATCAGAAAAAAAAAAAAATCGATATGCAGTCTTTATCAGAAGACGTGTACTTGTGGGCCCTCCAGAGCGAGTGAGGAAGTGTGGTGGGTGGGTAGGCAGGTGGGTGAGGCAGCAGCTGGGACAGTGAGGCTGATGGGTGGGCTAAGCAGGCATGGTGGGTGAGGTTGGTGGGTGAGACAGGCAGGCTGGTGGGTGAGGTTGTTGGGTAAGTGGGAGTGAGTGGATGAGGCAGGAGGCAGACTGGTGGGTGGATGGGGTGGCGGATGAGGCGGGACTGAAGATAAAAATAAGAACATCTATTTACCTTTCAGTTTTTATCCGTCAATATATCTATCTGTTCATTTATTTTTCTTTCTATTTATCTACCTATTTTGCAGGTGGCTCTGGACATGATTACGAAGCCCGTTCCCGAGTTCTGCCAGTCCCCCCACGCTCCGGCAACCTGGTACAGCCACGCAGCATTACATTTGGGTATCGCGTTTTCTGTTTTTCATATTTGTGGGCCCCGTGCGTCAGTCACTCACTAAATATTTTTGGATGTGGTGCTTTACTTTAGTGGGGTCTCATGTAACAGCCCTGAGGATCCCGCATCTCTCGTAATCTAGCATTTTTTCATAAATTTATTTATTTATTTATTTTATTTATGATTTTGACATTTAGAGTACATTTCCTAATTCTTTATATACCCTGAGTTACATTTTTCATATAGTCTTCCTTTTTTATTCATCATTACTCCGATTTTTTCAATTAATTTTCTACAAATTTGATACTAAAGTTAATATTTTCTCCACAGTACTCAATTATTTCCCAAACTTTTCATATACTTTGTTCCATTATTTATTTTTATCTTTTTCCACTACATTTCCAATTTTTTTTTTCTTTCTTTCTTTTTTTAACTTCTAGTGATTTTCTCATAGCACTGTCCTTTGTCCGCTGATTTACTTATGCCCACTTATTTATCCATCCATGCTTATTACGTATTTAGCAAACTTATTATTCAGTACTGCCCATTTTTTATTTATTTATGTAACATTATTTATGGCCACTTATCATCATCATCATCATTATCATCCGGACCTCCTTTCCCACCTAGGGCAGGGTGAGGAGTAGCAATGTCCAGACAACCCAAATTTGCCCAATCCATTGGGCCACGCTTCCATTCACTCATCATTCAAGCCCCCGGAATCCTGGCTTTATCGGATATGCCAAAAACATTCACCACGTTCTGTAGCTTCACATAAACGTATCCGATTGAGTCAATCTGGACGCTGCCACGTTAAAAACGGGTGCCAAATCCCTGATCATGCACTTCTCACAACATTAATCCAGGCAGCTCGATCTCTTAGCCTCACCGACTTCCAAACCTCTCTTCCTCACACACTCATCCACCATATCTCTCCACCTTCTCCCTGGCCTACCTCGCCTCCTCCCTCCTTCAAATTTGCTCAGATATACCTTCTTTACCACTCTCTTGTTATCCATTCTCTCCACATGACCATACCGTCTCAGCACACTCTCTCCGATTCTGGTGTCCTCCGACTTCCTCACTCCACATCTTTCACGAATCACGTTATTCCGTATCCTATCCACCCTCTGTACTCCACATACATTCCTCAACAGTCCCATCTCCACTGCTCTTACTCTTGACTTTTCATTTTCATGCCACACCACAGTCTCACATCCATATGTTAAAGCTGGCACTAACACTCCTTCATATAAGCCTCGTGCAGTTGCAAAACTCAAGCCTCTGTTTCTTATCAAGGCCTTCATTGCACCAGCTGCTTTTCTTCCTTGTGTCACTCTACTTTCAATTTCTTTTGCAACTGTACCCATGTATTTGAACTCTCTCTCCAATTCCAATCTCTCTCCATTCACTGTAACATCGCACTGGGAGTCATCTTCTCTCTCAGTAACCATCATTTCACTCTTTTCTATATTTATTCTCAAGGCACGACGCTCACAGACCTCAGCTAAACTCTGCACTAGCCTACGAAGTTCTAATCCGGTACTTGCAAGCAGTACTGCATAATCATCGTACAACAAATTTGAGATATTCCATCCATCACCATTCATTACCAAAGCCATCCCTCTCTCCATTACCTTTGTTTTTACTTCTCTCATCACCCCATCCACATATACAGTATATTGAACAACCATGGGGACATCACACAACCTTGTCGCACGCCCACACCGATCGTGAACCATTCACTTAGATGCCCATTAACCCCTACACATGCTTTACTACCATCATCATTCATTTATCGCCATATTCCTTTATGCCACTTCTTATTTATTGATGCCCATTTATTGTCATTTATGCTTAGTTATTATTAATTAATGCACACTTATTAACTTATGCCAGTTAATTATTTATGTATGTTCACTTATTAATTATTTCGTATTATATCGTGTCGTTTATAGAGGCTCCATAATTCTTGTATGTGACGGCTTTGGTCGCCTGATGGCTGCTTTCCATGCTGTTCGATCTCTGGCAGCCCACCTACTCAGTCCCTTTTTCCTTCAGTCACACTATGACCTCGTTCCAGATTTTTTTTCGGACTCCCTTTCGCAATCATACCCGTATATGCAAATCTCTCACCTTCCACACCCGCTTGTCCTTCATCCTCTCATCATTCCCAAACCATCTCAGTTTACTCCTCCTCGTCACAGCACCAATACAGTACATTAGTCCAGTCCCATCCTTTCTTTCAACTCTTTAGTCGCAGTCCTAACTCCGCAAGGCCTCCCATTCAAGGTCGCACTACACATCCATCTAATCATTATCATTTCAGTACGTTTGAGCCTACGAATATCCTCTTCCTTTATTGCCAAGGTCTCACTACCATACAACATTACACTCCTAAAGCATGCTGCATACAAGGACCCCTTAGCCCTCTCAATGTAAGGAAAGGCAACAGCTTCCTAAACTTCCTCCAACTGCCACAGGGATAGCTCCGGCCCCACCTCCAGCAAATAACATGTCCCCCAAATACAAAACTCCTCCACGCACTCAAGAGACTCCAGGCAGATAATCCATTCCAGCCTTTCAGTCTCTACATGCTTTCCCCGGAACACCACACACACACAATTTAAGCATTATTTTGCAGCCTATCTCTAATACCACTACATTTCTTATGCACCCACTTATCATAAACACTTCACAAGACAGAATTACTTCCCACATCCTTGTGGCAAACTGCACATGGCCAGACACCCCTTGCTTGAACAGTACCACCGCCAACTATAGATATTATCACCTTTATTTTACTTGCATTTACTCTCAAACCCTTGTACCTCATTCCTTCTCACCACTTCCTAAATCTTTTCTGCCTCACCCTCTCATTCTCCCCAGTCCCCACCATCAGCATAAAACATCTCCCAAGGGAGTCCATTTCTGAAGTCAGGTGGAAGAGCTTCAAGCACCATGACAAGCCAAACAAGTAGTAGTTCAGGACAGACCCCCTGATGGACGCCAACATTACGGAAAACTCTTCACTCAAATCTCCATTCACTCCCACCTGGTTGGGAGCATCCTTGTACATTGCCAATACCACTTTAACTAGCCACTCCTTGATCCCAGGCTTTCTCATTGCCCACTTCACCTCCCTAGGGACTCTGTCAAAGGCCTTCTTCAGATAACCAAAACAATATACAAATCTCTCTTCTTTCTATATATGTCTCCTGAAGCTGCCGGACAATGAATACATCAGTGGTCTCTTTGCCTGGCATAAACCCAAACTGCATCCTGTCAGTATTCACTCTTTCCTTTATCATACCTTTTAGGACTCTCTCCATTACCTTCATCATCTGGTACAAAAATTTTGTCTCTATAATTTCCTCATTCCAGGGCATCACCCTTCCCAGTAAACACATTTACAATCAAACTCTTCAGCTATTCATCTGGAATAACACACTCATATAGTTGACTTGATTACACCAGTAATCATACCTACTCCTATATCTCATGAAGTTTTCAACATTTCAGCAGTCAACCCAGACAAACCCGCTGCCATCCCCAACTGCATCCTGCCGACTGCCCTGCTCACACAAGCAACATCGATCAAAATCCAAGGGTCAAGCACTGGATCCGCTGACTCCAAATCTTTACTGTTCCAGTCAAACTCCTCAACACCAGCCAGTTATAATGCTCTATTCAGGCATCTTTAATATCCTCACTGTGCACCACTGCTTTTCCTTCATCATTCTTCACACACTGCTCACCTATGATATCCCTGTTTTTTCTCGTCCTCTGTTTTGCCACCTTAAATACCACATTCTTCCTTTCGGCACTGTTAAGGTTATCCAGTTAAAGTTTCTGTGACTCAGATTTTATCTTGTATACCTCCTTTCTGACTTTACGCTTTTGAAGCCACGTATTCCTCTCTGTTACCACCCCTTTTCCATACCTGGGAAAGTGTTCTTTTCCCCTTAACTGCAGCTTCTACTGTACACCCTCATCCCATCATCATATTACCTTATGCCTTGGAGATCTCCTTGTCCATCCACACACTGAATCAGTAACTCTGAAGACATTGTTCTTGAGAGCTCTGTACCGTTCGTTGACGCTTATGTCAACAGCTTCATGTTCAGTCACCACTCTACTCATCCCGTTATGGAAGGCATCCGTTACTGTCTGGTTTCTCAACTTCCACTTTCCTCCTGGGTTCATAGGTCCTCTTTTTCACCAGTCGCTCCTCCAGCACCATGTCACATATCAGTAATTTGTGTTGCGGCAGACTATTCGCCCCCTACAATTGTAACATTCCTCACCAACCACCCATCAGCCTTCCTGTCCAGGAAATAGTCAGGTTGGCTTCTAGTATTACCAGTTTCATAATTTTGTAATCAGCCTACTCCCTCTTTTCCTAAGATGAATGTTGCACGCAGTCTTGTGTGTCCAATTATTTATTTGTGCCCATTCTTATTTGTGCCCATTCTTAATTGTCTATGCCCACTTACTATTATTTATACTCACTATTAATTCATGCCCACTTATTTTTTGATGTCCACTTATTTACGCCCTCTTAATACTTTTTTGACCTACCGGTTACTTACTTATTTATCCCTATTAAATATTTATGTTTGCCTACTTATTACGGTACTTATTTATGCCTTCTTATTACTTGCTTATGCCCACTTAGTACTGACAAGGCCGCTTATTATTCATCTATGCTCACTTATTTATTTATATTCATTGATTTATGCACACTTATAATTCGTTAACGCCCACTTGTAATTTATTAATGCCCACTTATAACTTATTAATGCCCACTTATAACTTATTTATGCCCGCTTATAATTTATTTATGCCTACTTATAATTTATCTATGCCCACTAAATATTGGTGTCCACTTAATTATGCCCACTTATTTCTTATTGACGCCCACTTATTTATGCTAACATGAACATCTTAACCCCTTCATTCCAATGGTGTCTTTTCTACTCTATTCCTTGTATTATCAGTCGATTTTATTCAGCCTGAGGGAGTGGCCTGGCAGTGAAGGGGTTAATGAAGGCTTTATCTAACCCCTCCAGCTCCAAATGTCTCTCCTAAGCTGATTGAAATCGTCTGGAGATGGGGAGAATGAAGAAGAGACGTCATTGTGGTGAAAGGGTTAACTGATTTATTCATGTTATTAATTTAGCCATTTATTTCTGTTTATTCATTTATTATGAAGTACTTCTCTATTTATTATTATTATTATTATTATTATTATTATTGTTATTATATTTTTGTGGACGCAATAGCTGATTCAAACATTACCACTGTATTCGTTTCGCTTATAAAGTCTCCTATATGCTTGCACGAGTCGGCCTTTGTCGCTTAATGGCGGCTTTCCATGCTGCTCGATCTCTGACAGCCTCCCTATTCAGTTCCTTATCCCTTTAGTCACACTCCATGACCTCATCCCAGGTTTTGGTCAGCCTTTCGCAACCCTACCCTCGATGTTCACACTTCTCACCTTCCACACCCATGTGTTATCTTCCATCCTCTCGTTATTCCCAAACCATCTCAGTCTAGTCCTCCTCATCACAGCACTAATATATTCCATTCCCATCCTTCCTCACCACTCCTCAATTGCAGTCTTACTTCCCTAGGCCTCTCATTCAAGGACGTACTACAAGCCCATTTAATCATTTTCATTTCTTTACACTTCAACCTACAGATATCCTCTTCCTTTACTGCGCAGGTCTCACTTCCATACAGCAATACCCTCCTAACACATGCTGCATATAAGAGCCCCTTAACACGGAGGAACAGCCCTCCCATTGTCATGAGAGGCAACAGCTCCCTGAACTTCCCCCAACCACTCCATATCCTAGCCACAGAGACAGCTCCAGCCCCACCTCCAGCACATAACATGTCCCCTAAATAATATACACGGTAACTCCTCCACAAAATTCAATTGACTCCAGCAGGATCAATCCTTTCTAGTCTCTCAATCTCTGTATGTTCTCCCCAGCACACCGTACACACAAAATCGGCGTTATTTTGCAGCCTAAATCTAATAACACTACATATCTTATGCACCCACATATTATAAACACTGCACAAGTTGGAGTTACTTCCCACATCCTTGTGGCAAACTGCACATGGCCAGACTCCCTTTGCTTTAACAGTACCGCCACCAACCATAGATATAATGATTTTTGTTTTATTCACATTTATTTTCAAACCTTGTACCTCATTCCCTCTCTCTGCTTCCAAAATCTCTCCTCCACCATCCTCTCCTTCTCTGCAGTAGACACTAACTCATCAGCATGCAACATCTCCTAAGGGAATCTATTTCTGAAGTCACATGAGAAAGCTTCAAACACCATGACAAGAAAGAAGGGGTTCAAAACTGACCCTTGATGCATGCCAAGATTTACGGAAAAATCATCACTCAGATATATCTGTTCACGTCCACCTGGGTGCGAGCACCCTAATATAATGCCACAACCACTTTAACTAGCCACTCCTTGATCCCAGGCACTCTCACTACCCATGTCAGCACCTCCCAGGGAACTTGTCAAAGGCATCCAGATCAACAAAAATAAGGTGCAGCTATCTTTTCTTTCCTTTATATATTTTCCTGAAGCTGTTGGACACTGAATATAGTACCATTGGTCCCTTTGCCTGGCATAAACCACTACTGCTTATCATCAATAGTCACTCTTTCCCTTATGATACCTTCCAGGACTCTCTCCATTACCTTCATTGTCTGGTCTAAAAGTTTTATTTCTCTGGTCTAAAAGTTTAATAGCTATAGTATCCTCTTTCCAGGACATCACCCTTCCCCATATACACATTTACAGTTTTACTCATCAGCTGGTCATCTGTAACAACACACTTATATATTCTGAGATTGATCAAATCAGTAACTATACCCATTCCTGTATCTAATTCAACATTTCAGCAGTCAACCCAGACACATCTGCTACCCTCCTTAGCTGCATCCTGCTGACTGTCATGCTGACAGTAGCAATATTGATAAAAAATCAAGGGTCAAGCACTGGATCCACTGACTTCAAACCTTACCTGTTCCAGTCAAACTCCTCATTCAGCTACCAGTTATAATGCTCTCTTCATGCGTCTTTAATATCCTCACTGTCCACCACTGCCTTTCCTTCATTATTCTTCACACACTGCTCACCTATGATATCCCTGTTTTCTCTCTTCCTCTGTTTTATCACCTAACATACCGTATCCTTCCTTCCGACACTATTGAGGTTGTCCAGTAAAAGTTTCAGAGACCCAGATTTTGCCCTGTATACCGTTCTGGCCTTTCACTTTGAAGCCAAGTATCCTCTGTAACCACCGATTTTCCATTCTTGGAAAAGTCTTCTTTCCTCCTTAACTGCAGCTTCTACACCCCCATCCTACCATGTGACCTTATGTCTTGCAGATCCCCTTGTCCATCCACACATTCAATCGATAACTCTCAAGAGATTGTTCTAGAGAGCTCTGTGCAGTTCGTTAAATCTTTTATCAACAGATTCCCGTTTAGCCACAACTGTACTCATCTTGGTATAGAAGGCTTCTCTTACTGATTGGCTTTTCAAGTTCCGTATTTTCTTCCTGGGTGCATAGATCCTTCTCTTCACTAGACGCTCATTTGATACTACGTCACGTATCAGTGATTTGTGTTGGTGTGCACACTTTTCACTCCCAACAACTTGCCTTCACTAACCACCTATCAGCCCTCCTGACCAGGAAATAGTCAACCTTGGTACTGTTACCTCAAGACTCATAAACAAATGTGCTGGATTCAGTTACGTTCATTGTATCCCTTAACTCTAATATCCTCTCCCCTTCTGATTTCCTTGTACCATACACGCATCTCTCATATATCCCTTCATACTCTTGAGCTGCTGCACCCACATGACCATTTAAATCCCCTTCCACAAGTAGTCTCATCATCCCCCATACCATCAACTACACCTACCAGTTCATCCCAGAATCTGTCCTTTTCTTCCTTATCCAAACTAACCTTTGGAGTATATGCTGATATTACTATGACAAGGAACTTTCCAAACAAGATTTTCAGTGCTATAATCCTTTCACTCACTCTTAGCCATTCATAACACAATCCACCCACTCTTCGACAAGCACACCCGCACCACCACATCTGCTCACATCATCCTTCCAAAATACCTTATACCTTCCCTCCTGCCCAACAATCATCGTTACTGACTCTCTCTGCAACAGGTATCAACCCTCCTTCTGCTCAGGGTCTCCACCACTTCCCCCCTCAACCTACATTCCAAGATGCCACTCTGAACCCCTTGGGTGATTTGGTCTTCTCAGACTTGCTTTTTACAGTAGTTGAGGGAGACGATGGACCACAGGTCCCCCCTTGCACAGCCCCAAGTCCAGGCAGCGGACTGGGACCCATAGCCCACAGGCTGTGGTAAGTGGCTGTGGCAGTGTTTGAGGCACCCTGCCAGGACAGTTACTGGGACACCCACCAACTGCACCTTGACTCTGTAACTGCCCTGCCATTATACACACCATGTTAGGACAGCCTCCTGGGATGCTACTCCCAGGTTTGGGTCCCTGTCTAGTAAATGGAAGTGGCAGCCTGGGATCTGCAATGCCGTTTACTTTCTTGCACAGATATCAGTCCCCATCCCATCCTGGTCCCAAAACTACTCCTCCCCTCAAGTCCATCACTAGGTAGCGGGGACAAAGTTTTCTGGCTGCATGCCCTTCATGACACCAAAACCTGTGATGCAGTAGAGTGTGGTATGTAATGTGTGAGTACTGTGGTACGTAAGATAATCAGAGAAAGGTGTTTGGGAGAGTGTGCTGCCCTACTCTTTGTGTCACTGACACATTGGAAAAAGGTCAGCAGAGATAGTCAGGACAGTCCTAAAGGTTAGGGAAACAGGAGCTTCAGCTCTCCTCATCATCAGCTTTCCCATCCCCCTCAGGTGCACCGCCCTAATCGGCTGGTGCAATAGATTACTCCCTAGCTATTTTTAATACTCATATCAAATCCTTTTTATTGGGTAACATAAGTATAGTTGGAGAGAGAGGGGGGGAGAGGGAGAGAGAGAATTGCTTCTTCATTCTAAGTAAATAAATAATGCACTTAGCGGGTAACAGGACTGTGAGGCCATCCTATAGAAATCAAAGATATTTCTTTTCATTTTATCATGTTAGGTAAACCAAACCAGCATAACAAAAGAATTTTATTTGTACACATAAAAACAGATAAGTTCGGATAGTAGTAAAGTCACCTCTTCAATCCCGTATTGCTTCCTGTACGTTTTTTTCTGTTTTATATTTGACACCAACGGACGATTTGCTTCAACTTAGGACAGGCCTCTAGTAATGAAGGGGTTAATGAAGGCTGTATCTAACCCCTCCATTACCAAATCGTCTGAAGGTAGTTAAGAATAAATTAACAAGGACGTCACTCGGAATAAAGAGGCGAAAGGAAGCGTTGTAAATCATAAAAAAGGAAAATAAAAGATAATTCCAAGTTCTAATTTTCATTTTCCCCCAATAAATAAATAGATACATTATACGCTTTTTTCACTTGGTCCAGATTTCGTCATTTTCCAGCCCATTTCACGTACCTCAGTGGCGGTAAAACACAGTGCTACGACCCTATGTCCTTTCTATGGCACTTCTTCGTGACTAGCATGAAATTATAGTCTCAGATATTTTACGACAAGTACTAAATTAGTCTTAATTATACTCTAAATGACTATAGAGATCTCCTAACACCTAGTCTTTATTGATTTAGTCTGCGTATAATGCTTCAATTTCCCATTTTTTATGACTGACACCAAACAGAAAATACAGTAGAGGTTCCGGCCGCAACTCTTTGTGGAGGCGCGATGGCAGAGTGAGTAGTGGCGTGGCCTGCTACTCAAAAGTTCCCGGGTTCGATTCCCGGCTGATGTAGAGGAATGTTTAATGTGCGGTGGAGTGAAATCGGGAAGTTTGCTTAGCTCACTTTCCAAACCCACAAACAAACATATACACACCCGTAGCTCAATCACTTACACCAGAACACACAGGTTACACACATTCATACCTACATCAGCACACACACATACCTTCCCAAGAACACACACGGTACGCACCCAACATCCACAGACCTAAGCACCCGGACACCAAACGCACCTACATTAGCGCGCGCACACACCTTCTCAAGAACACACCTAACATCCACAGACCTAAGGACCCAAATACCAAGACACGGTAGGGCATACTCAAAGGAAACGCCGTGGAAGGGAAGGGGGTTTTATTTAAAAGTGCGAAAAAGCCATTACAGTAGAGAGAAATTTTTAACCTCCCCCCAGTATTATTATTTACCGTGTCTCTCAGGCTCCTATGACCCACTTGACTGGAGCAAATCGTCTGGCGTCAGCTGGAACATAATGTACTAGAGTTATGCCGGTCATGTGAGAGGGGTTAATGGTGACGGGGTATTAACACTCCCAGGCTCCTTTGTCTCACTCTCAGCTGAAGAAAATCGTCTGAGCCAGCTGGAATGGAACACTAGAATTGACCCGAGCATCAGGGGGTTATCTTAGGCATTTATTAACCCCCTGATGCTCGGGTCTACACTAGTTCTTCATTCCAGCTGACTCAGACGATTTTATTCAGCTGAGAGTGTCTAAGGAGCCTAAGGGTGTTAATACCGTCACCATTAACCCCCTCACGCTTGACATAACTCTAGCAATATGTTACCAGCTGACGCCAGACGATTTTACTCAGCGGAAAGTGAGTCACAGGAGCCCGAGAGAGATAACAAGAGGCTATACTATGTTCACTTTAACTAGGCGGAGAAAGAAGCCCTCCCTCCATCCTGATTTCTTAAGTATAGCGATACATTAACTCTAGAATACGATGCTAGTCACGAAGAAGTGCTATGGAAAGGATGCAGAGCCGTAGTATTGTCTCACTCTGCCACTGAGCTACGGGAAATAAGCTACAAAAGGACGAAAATCTCCGCCAAGTTAAGGTGAAAGAACAATAGGTGAAAAATTGCCTAGTGTCGTCCGCTTGACCTCTTGTCGTGGCAGCAGTGTAGCGGTGGCGCCATCTTGTGCGTGGAATGCGTGATGTCCAGGCTCCTTGACCGGATGCAGCTGCAGCCACGGGAGTCTTCATTATAATCTGTAGGCAGCCACAGTGGGACCCTGGGACGTCAGCCTGAAAAATAATAATAATATTAATAATGATAATAATAATAAAAATAATAATAATAATAACAATAGTAATAATAATAAACTATTACTATACTATTACTACTGCTACAACAACAACTACTACTACTACTAATAATAATAATGATAACAATAATAATAATAATAAATCAGTTATATATATATTTCTGCATCTTAGTCACTCCAACAATAAATTTTAATCCCTTCAGCACGAGGACGCATTCCTGTGGGCTATTTTTCGAACTGGAGGGGTTAGATGTAAATTTCTTTCAGTCCCTCCATAATACAGGGCTGCAGAAAGCTGAATAAAATCGTCTGAAGGCAGCAAAAAATGAAATAAAAATCGTCTACATTGATATAAAAACATCTGGCCACCACCGGGACTTGAACCGTGGCGCGTAGGACACAGCACTACCAATCCTCAGGCATCATCTTTACTCTTTGCTGGCTTCAGACGATTTCCTGCAGCTTAGGGAACCCTCTCAGGATGATGGAACAGAAACATTAACCCCTTCAGTCCAAGAACGACTTATTTTCTTCTAGGTAAACAGAGAAGAATCAGGTACGATAGGGTAGGATAGGGTACGGCGGGGCAGGGCAGGGCAGGATAGGGGTAGGGAAGAGAGGTGAAGGGTAGGGTAGGAGTGGGTAGGGTAAGGTAAGGTAGTGTAGAGTGGAGAAGAGTAATGGGTTTAATTGCCTTTAATTCCGTCAAGCCAGGCGTCTATTTTACTGTGTTTCCGACATTCTCTCACCATATTAAAGGGGGGACTTCTCTACGAATTTTCTTATCATTTTTATTCATTTTCTTCTATTTATTTATTTATTTATTTTCATTTATTGACGATTAGGTCAGTCTCTCAGTCACTGATGACCCCTTGT
This sequence comes from Coenobita brevimanus, assembly GCF_032717465.1. NCBI lineage: Eukaryota > Metazoa > Arthropoda > Malacostraca > Decapoda > Coenobitidae > Coenobita > Coenobita brevimanus. Next base: position 2,968,640 of record NC_136992.1, on the reverse strand, counting down.
TTTCCTGGTGGTTTTTTTAATGTGTTTCAACCGATTTTGGTGTTCATTTGTGTTGTAAATTCCTTGTTTTACCTCTCCCCCCCTGCAACACGGAGGATCCGTGGGATTCCGGGAATTTCCGACACAAATAAATTAAAAAAATCGATCGAAACAAAAAAATTACACACACACACACACACACACATCAGAGCCCCCAAACACAGCTACACCTGCTCACACACAGCCACATCTGTACATACACACACACAGGTGAGGTGGAGTGGGGTATGACCTGCCTGGTTGGGATGGACTGGGGTAATGGTGGGGTTGGGTGAGGTGGACTGGGGTAATGTTGGGGTTGTTTGAGGTGGACTGGGATAAAGGTGGGGTTGGGTGAGGTGGACTGGGGTAATGGTGGGGTTGGGTGACGTGTAGTGGGATAATGGTGGGGTTTGGTAAGGTGTCGTGGGGTAATGGTGGGGCTGAGTGAGGAGGACTGGGGTAATGGTGGGGTTGGGTGAGGTGGATTTGAGTAATGGTGGGGTTGGGTGAGGTAGACTGGGGTAATGGTGGGGTTGGGTGAGGTGGACTGGGGTAATGGTGGGGTTGGGTGAAGTAGACTGGGGTAATGGTGGGGTTGGGTGAGGTGGACTTCGGTAATGGTGGGGTTGGGTGAGGTGGACTGGGGTAATGGTGGGGTTGGGTGGGGTGGACTGGGGTAATGGTGGGGTTGGGTGAGGTGGACTGGGGTAATAGGGGGTTGGGTGAGGCGGACTGCGGTAATGGTGGGGTTGGGTGAGGTGGACTGGGGTAATGGTGGGGTTGGGTGGGGTGGACTGGGGTAATGGTGGGGTTGGGTGAGGTGGACTGGTGTAATGGTGGGGTTGGGTGAAGTGTAGTGCGGTAATGGGGGGTTGGGTGAGGCGGACTGGGGTAATGGTGGGGTTGGGTGAGGTGGACTGGGGTAATGGTCTGGTTGGGTGAGGTGGACTGGGGTAATGATGGGGCTGAGTGAGGTTGACTGGGGTAATGGTGGGGTTGGGCAGGGAGGACTGGGGTAATGGTGGGGTTAGATGGGATGGAGTGGGGTAATGATAGGGATGGGTGGGATGGGATTCAGTAATGATGGGGTTCAGGAGGATGGATTGGGATAATGGTGCAGTTGGGTGGGGGGGAGTGGGGTAAAGGTGAGGTGGAATGGGGTTGTGGTGGGGATGGGTAAAGTGGTTTAGGTAACGGTATGGTTGGGTAAGGTCGACTGGGGTCATGGTGGGGTTGGGTGGGGTGGATTGGGGTAATGGTAGGGTTGGGTAGGGTGGATCTGGGTAATGGTGGAGTTGGGTGGTGTGGAATGGGGTAATGGTGAGGTTGGGTGGGATGGAGTGGGGTATTGATGGAGCTCGGTGTTGTGGAGTGGGGTAATAGTTGAGTGGGGTGGGATGGAATGGGGTAATGGTGAGGTTTGGTGGGGTGGACTAGGGAAATGGTGGGGTTTTGTGCAGTGGACTTGGCTATGGTGGAGTTGGGTGGGACGGGATGGGGTAACGGTGGGGTTGGATAGGATGGAATGGAGTAGTTGTGGGGTTGGGTGGGGCAGACTGGGATAATGGTGGAGATGGATGGAGATGATTGGGGTAATGGTGGGGCTCAGTGGGGTGGAGCGGGGTTATGGTGGAGGTGGACGGGATGGAATGGAGTAATGGTGAGATTGGGTGGAATGGGGAGGGGTAATGGTGGTGTTGGTGGGATGAACTGGGGTAATGGTGGGGTTGGTTGAGGTGAGTTGTGGTAATGGTCGGGTTGGGTGAGATATACTGGGGTTTTGTGGGGTGGATTGGGGTTATGGTGGGGTGGGTGGGGTGAATTGAGGTAACTGTGGCGTTGGGTGGGGTGGCTTAGGGTAATGGTGGGGTTTTGTGGGTCGGATTGGGGTAATGGTGGGATTGGGCAAGGTGAAGTGGGGTAGTGGTGGGGTTGCGTGAGGTGGATTGTGGTAATGGTGGGGTTGGGTGAGGCAGACGGGTAATGGTATGGGTGGGTAGAATGAATATTGATTAATGGTGGGGTTAGAGTAGGTGAACTGGGTTAACGGTGGGGTTGGATTAAATAGATCTGGGTTATGATGGGGTTGGGTGGGGTGGAAAGGGGTAATGGTGGGGACGGGTGAGGTGGATTGGGGTAATGGTGGAGTTGAGTGGGGTGGATTGGGGTAATAGTGGGGTTGGGTGGGATAGATTGGGGTTATAGTGGGGTTCAGTGGGGTGGATTGGTATAATAGTGGGGATGGGTGAGTGGATTATGGAAATGGCGGGGTTGGGTGGGGTGAATTGGGGTAATGGTAGGGTTGGGTGGGGTGCTCAGGGTAATGGTGGGGTTTTGTGGGTTGGATTGGGGTAATGCTGTGGTTGGGTGGGGTGGATTTGGGTAATGGAGGGGTCGGGTGGGGTAGATTAGAGTTATGGTGAAGTTGGGTGGGGTGATTTTTTTTTAATGGTGTGGCTTTGTGGGGTAAATTCGGGTAATGGTGGGGTTGGGTTGGATGGATTTGGGTAAAAGTTGGGTATAGTGGGGTGGACTGGGGTAATGGTGGGGTTGGGCGGGGTGAATTGGCGTAATGATAGGGTTGGGTAGGGCAGATTAGGGTAATGTTGTGGTTTTGTTGGGTGGATTGGGGTAATGCCGGGGCTGGGTGGGGTGGAGTGGGGTCGTGGTGGGGTTGCGTGAACCGGATTGGGGTAATGGTAATGTCTGGTGAGGTTGACTGGTTTAATGGTGGGGTTTGGTGGAAATGGTCTGGGTAATGGTCGGGTTGAGTGGGCTTGGTTGGCATGACAGTGGAGTTCTGTGAGGAGAACTGAGGTAATGGTGGGGTTGGGTGGGGTGGAATGGGGTAATGATGGGGTTTGGCGGGGTGAATTGGGGTAATGGAGGGGTTGGGTGGGATGGATTGGGGTAATGGTGGGGTGGAATGGAGTAATGATGTGATTGGGAGGGGTGGATTTCGGTATATGAGGGGTTGGGTGAGGTGGACTGGATTATGATGGGGTTAGATGAGGACTTGTGTGATCGTGGGGTTGGTTGAGATGGAGTGGGGCAAAGGTGGGGTTGGGTGGGGATGATTGGGATAATGGTGGGGTTGGGGACGGAATGAGGTAAAATTAGCTTGTGAGATAAGGCAGAGTATGGTGAGGTTGTCTCAGGTTGAGTGTGGTAAAGGCAGGTCTGAATGAGGCTGAGTGAGGTAATGGTAGGGTAGAGAGGGTCAGGTGGGGTATAATTGACAGGTTAGTGTCGGGCGGGGGTTCAGAGGGGTGGAGTGGGGTACTGGTGAGGTTGAGTAGTGGTTTAAAGAGGTGGAGTGGGGTTTTGGTGAGGGTGAGTAGTGTAGAGAGGTGAAACTGACAGCTGAGGTAGGATAGAGTATGGCGAGGTTTTTAAGGCGTGGACTGAAGTATGACTGACAGGTGAGCTAAAGCAAAGTGCAGCGAGGTTGGGTGGGGTGAAAAAGGAAAAGGTTTACGTGTGAGGTTGGATATGGTGGGGTTGTATTACTGCTTTACATTTAAGTAGAAAAATAAGTGTTTCCCCTAAAAATATCAGGTAGACTAACTTCTATGACCCTGATACATGAGAGAGAGAGAGAGAGAGAGAGAGAGAGAGAGAGAGAGAGAGCACCTGAAAAATACTAACTCTGCAAACTTCACTGTGGAATAATACAGCATCAGCGAATTTGGTCATGTACGCGTCTAACTTACTTTCAATCATGTATACACCTAACAAACCTTATAAATATGCAGAGAAATACAATACTGATAATTCAGTTGGGTGGGGTGGAGGGGGATAAAACTGACTGGTGAGGGAGGTTAGAGGATGGGAGGGTTGGCTGGGGTGGAGTGTTGCAGTGGTAGTGTTGGGCGAGATGGAGTGGGGTACAGTACAGTAGGGTAGAGCATGGGGCTGTGTGGATGGGAAGGGTTGAAATTGACAAGTGAGGTAGTGCGGGGTATGGCGGGGTTGCGGGGTTGGTGAGGTGGCGTGGGGTAATGAGGAGGTTGGGTGGGATGGTGTGGGATAGAACTGACAGGTGAAATAGGAATGTGTGTGGCGTGGATGAATGAGATGGAGTTAGGTTGGGATGAATGGGGTAAGTGTGGGGTTGGGTGGGGTGAAGTGCAGTGCAGTACAACTGATAAATGAAGTAGGGTATAGTAAGGCAGGGTCAGGTGAAACGGAGTAGGGTAGAGGTGGAGTTGGGGAGGGAGGACTGAGGTAATGGTGGAGTCAGGTGAAAAGAATGGGTTAAACTGACAACTAGGATAGAGTACAGTACGGTGGGTTTGGGATAGCTGGAGTGGGGGAAAACTGACATTTGAGGGACAACAGGGTAAGCCGGAGGTGGGTGTGGTTTAGTGGGGTAATGGCAGGGTTGGGGTGGGTGGGTTGGGGTAAAACTAACTGGTCATGTAAGGTAGAGTACGACGGGGTGGGGTGGAGAGGCGCAGGGTACTAATGGGATTGGGTGGAATGAAGTGAGGTAAAACTGACAGGAGAGGAAAGGCAGAATATGGTGTGCTTTGGAGGGGAGTGAGGTAACTGGGGGGTTGCTTGTGGTGGGATGGAGAAAAATTACAAGGTGAAGTAAGCAGAATTTGGCCGGGCTGGGTGGGGTGGGTGATGGCGGAGTTGCATGGGGTGGTGTGGGGTAATGGTTGGGCTGGGCGAATGGAATCTGGGTAATGGCGGGACTGGGTGGGACTGATTTGAATGGGGTATTTACTGGACTGGTTGGGGTGGACTGGGATAAAACACAAAGGTCAGGTCGGGTGGATTATGGCGGGGTTGGATGGGGTTAAGTGGGATTAAGTTCACAGGTGTGGTAGGGTAGCATATGCTGGGGCTGGGTAGGACTGAGTGGGGTAATGGCTGGGTTGATTGGTGTGGAGTAGGGTTATGCTGAAAGGTGAGGTTAGGCAGAGCATGGCGGGGCTGAGGGGAATGGAGTGGGGTTAATGGCTAGCTTGGTTGGGGTGGAGTAGGGTAAAATAGGAAGGTGAGGTGGGGTAGAGATCGGCGGAGTTGAGTGGAGTTAACAGGGGTAGTGGCGGGGTTGGGTGGGGTGGAATGGAGTAAAATTAAAAGGTGAGGTTAGGTTACGACAGGTACAGACAGACAGACACACGCAAGCACACACAGTCAGCCAGATTTCCTCACACACAACCATTCCTCCACACTGGCAGCCACACCTTCACACACACACACACACACACACACACACACACACACACACACACACACACACACACACATGCACACTAGACACAGCCACATCTCCTCACACTCAGCCACACTTCCACACACAATGCTACTCCGCCACACACACACACACACACACACACACACACACACACACACACACACACACACACATAGCCACATCCCCATACAACGTCACTTCCACGCACACACTGCAATTCCTCCACACACACACACACACACACACACACACCAACCTGAGTGTCATAGATGCCTGAGCCATTTAAGCGATATTCCTTTTGTTCCTCTTATTTTTCTTCTTATTCCTCTCTTTCCTCTACTCATTCATCTCCTTCCTCTTCTTCGACAGGGGAGAGGAACGACCAGGAAGAGGAGCATCTAACAGTGGCCGAGATGACGCATCTTCGCTGCAATGTCTCCCCACACACACACACCCCCGCCGCTCCACCGACGCCCATCAACCTGCCAAATAATGTCATCAGGTTTTCAACGCCACCCAGCCTTGGTTTTCTGGGCATCAGCTTTATATACAACTGTGTGGGAGTTTTATACATATCAGATGAACCTGAGGCAACAACAACAACATATTATTATTATTATTACTACTGCTTCAACTACTGCTACTACTACTACTACTACTACCGAATAATTACTACTGCTTCTACTACTGCTACTACTACTACCTTACTACAACTCCTCCTCTACTACTACTACTACCTTACTACAACTCCTCCTCCACTACTACTACTACTACTACTACCGTACTACTACTCCTTCTCCTGTACTACTACTACTACTCAGTAACTACTACTCTACTACTACTACTACTACTACTACCGTACTACAACTCCTCCTCTGCTACTACTACTACAACTACAACTACTACTACTACAAGAATAAATTATAAGATCGTAAAAGAACTGCAGGGGATAATGAAGTCTCTCTCTCTCTCTCTCTCTCTCTCTCTCTCTCTCTCTCTCTCTCTCTCTCTCTCTCTCTCTCTCTCTCGTTATTTGTTTTCATCTGCGGGAAATGGGCCACTCTCACAACTTGAATGCCAGGTAGTGACAGCGCCAAATTCGATGACCCCTAGTTTATGACGTAGAAATGAGTCTCCTTGGTTACTAGTCAAACCAACCCTTCAGTCAGACAACACTTAACCATCCTCTGAGATAGAAATGATTTACTAGTAGTAATAGTAGTAGTAGTGGCAGTAGTAGTAGTAGTAGTAGTAGCAGTAGTAGTAGTAGTAGCAGTTGTTGTTGTTGTAACCCCAGACTCTTCTGAATGTAAACCCAGTGGACTGCAGGCTGAGGTTACCCTTCTCCTGCGGTCCACCATCCTCCTTTTCGGGGATAGGGAGGGAACTGAGGGATGTTTGTATGGCCAGGCAGTGGAGCCACCCGGTGCATATCAGTGCCACCACGTGAAGGCGTCCCTCTCCACCACCATCAACTGAGCTAAAAAAAGGAGTGAGGCAAATAATTAACTCTTGGCAGGTGAAAATATACAGACTATAGTTTACCCTGAGCTAATTACAGCCGCCTGGTGACAGCAAAATAAATAAATGAATAAAATAAAAGACATCGTTGGAGTGAATCAGTTTAAGCTGTGATGTGCAGGATGATTCGCTGAGAAAAGTGTGTTACGTAATTATGTTATAAAAAAAAAAAAAACGAGAATATGGTTCCTACAAATATGTTCAAATATGTTCGTTGCACCTCTTCCTTAGCGACTTACTTTCGTATGTTACAGCTTGCTATTGTCTTATTTACATATCATCTTAATACCCAACCACTTTTCGCCACTAAGGATATCATGGTGCTGTGTGTGTAGGAAATAAATCGCTGAGGAAGAAGTGTTACGGCGCCCTGAAGTTACAGGAGGAGCTGGAAAGAGGTGAAGAAAGACACTCTCTCTCTCTCTCTCTCTCTCATACCATTCAGTACAAGGCCCAACACTCTAAGGAACGTTGTCGCTAAAGGTCAAGCAGTAAAGGGTACATGAGAGCAATGGAATACACTGCCTCATACCCAGGACAAAAGATATCGAGCTGGATTTAACTACACAGTGAGAAGGCACAACACTGCATAAGGAAAACATAAAACAGTGAACAAACAGAAAAGAGGAATAACATATAAACACCTATTCGTGCATGTACAAAACAAAGTCTGTGTGCCAGGGAATGAAAACTGGAAGAAATGTGGGTAGAGGGTGAGAATAACCCCAAAACATAAGGTGTGACAATAAAATGACATGTAAGGCACAAGATAATAAGCCAGGAGGTCGAAAGGGGGCAACAGTGGGTCAGTGGATGATCTAATGGGATAATGAGTCAGCTATGGGAGCCTTACAGAACTTGCAGGTCTTGTCGGTGGCCGGTCGTCTGGTAACTTCGGCCACAGAGTGATATCCCAGGCGGTCTCCCTCTGTATTTCCTGCTTCCTATGATCTCCAGTCTTTCAAACGCAGTGTGTCCAGGCATCTCGAAATGATCGGATCTAGAATTTGGAGCTCTCTTGCATTTTGTTTTTCTCTTGGAAGGAACAGTATTACGGCCTCGTTGCCTTTGGTTCCTTCTTTCTAACATAAAAAAATAAAACATGCAGGCGACGGCTACATTGCAAGGGCGGGTGAAGGAGGGACGCTTGCCTCAGGTCACCAGGTGAGTCTCATCCCACGGTAGTTGTCATAGTACTAAATGATAACGCTGGTGAAACGTTCAGCATCAGTACACAGGTCTAGGTCTTCCCTGGCACCCTCTCAAAGGATTCCCCGGATAATTACTTTGGACACAAACAAGAAAAAAAAGCAGATAGAAACATTTACCATAGTTGGTCCTATAAACTCATTTTCTTTGGTAACCAAAAACTACGTTTTCTTTCTATTGTGATGGGAAACTACGATTTTACCAGTAGCCAAAGTTGCCCTACTCAACCCAATTATTATCCCACTCCAACCCACTCATCCCCCCTATACATGGCCTCACTCACTTGTCAGTATTACTCCTATGCTTTTCAGTTAACCCCAGGATTACCCTCCTCCAACCCACCCAACCCTACCACACTTTACTCAACGTCACGTCATTTTTACCCTACTTCTTCCCACTTAAACCCACTCTTACACAATTCAGTCCCACCCATCCCCACCATACTCTCTTCTGCCTCGCCTGTCAATTCTACCCTACTTATCCCCACTTAATCCCACCACAATCCTCTGCTACCCGACTCATCCCAATCATATTCAACCCTATATCATGTCAGTTTTACCCCACTACTTCATAATCAATCCCACTATTACCTCACTACATCCCATCCAATCCCTCATTCTCTTCCTCACCTAAGTACTCCCTTCCTAATCTGTCAGTCTTAACCCACCCCTCACTCCCTCCCACCAAATCCCACCATTACCCAAATCCACCCCACCCAACACCACAATACCGTACCTTAGCTGTCAGTTTACCCCAATCCTCCCCTCCCACCCCCACCACAGCCCCATTATACCTCACCCAACCCCACCATACTCCACCCTGCCTCACCCACTCAACTCCTCCATTACCCTATGCCACCTCAACCAACCCCAACATACTGTTCCCTATCAAACCTGTTAACTGCATCCCACTCCTCCCCACTCAACCCCATTTTTACCCAATTCGTCCCCACCCAACCCCACCATACTGTACCCTACCTCAGCTCTCAGTATTACCCCACTCCTCCCCACTCAACCCCACCTTTAGTCCCTTACATCTCACTCAACCCCACCATACTCTAACCTATCTCAGTTGTCAATTTAACCCCACTTCACATCGAACCCCACGATTTCCCCACCCCTGCCCAGACACCACCACCATACACAACCCCACCTCATCTGCCAGTTTTGCCCCCACTGCACCCCACTGAACCCCACCATTACCCCCACTATACCCCATCCAACCCCACCATACCCCACCCTACCTCTGCTGTCAGTTTTAGCTCACTTCTCCCCTTTCAACCCCACCACAACCCCATCAAACCCCCCTTTACTCTTCCTTACCTCACCTGTCAGTTTTACCCCACCCCCCCACTCAATCCCATCAACATCCCATTGCATCCCACCCAACCCGGCCACACTCTACCCTGCCTCACCTGTTAATTTTACTCAAGTCCTCCCCAGTTAAACCCCACACTACCCCATTCTAACCCCCACAACCCCAGCATACAAACTCTGCATGTCAATTTTTCTCCACTCCACCCCACCATTAACCAATTCCTTCCCACGTAACCCCACTATTCTCTACCCCAATTTATCTGTCAGTTTTACCATACTCCACCCCACTAACCCCACTGTTACCCCATTCCACCCCATCCAATCTCACTTGTCAATTTAACCCCACTTCTTCCCACTTAACCCCACCATTATCCTACATCACCTCACCCACCCCAGCCATATCGAACCGTGCGTAACCTGCCAAATAAAACCCCACTACTAGCTCAACCCCACCATTTCCCCATTCCAAGCCGCCTAAACCCACCATACTCCACCCTACCTCGCTATCAATTCTATCTCACTCAACCCCACCATAACCCCAATACATCCCATCTACCTCCACCAAACCCCAGCCTATCTCACCTATCAATTTGACCTCACTGTTCCCCACTCAACTCACCATTACTCCACTCAACCCCACCATACTCTATACTACTTCAGATTTGTCCCACACCTCCCCACTCATCCCCATCGTTACCCCACTCAGACCTAAAATAATCCACTCTACTTCTCTACTTAACCTGTTAATTATACCCCAGTCCTCCCCACTCAACTCCACTATATCCCCACTCTACCCCACCCAACCCCATCATACCCTATCCTGCCTCATTAATTATTTACCCCATTGCTTCCTATCCAACCCCATCACTACTCCATTCACTCCCACTCCACCCCATCACACACTTCCATTCCTCACCTATCAATTTTTCCCCCCACTCTTCCCCATTCAAATACATTAACCCCATTGCACCCCAATCAACCCCATCAGACTAAACTCTTCCTAAACCGTCACTCAGCATCATCAACACAACCTCCATTCCACCCCACACAACCCCACTCCACCCCACCCAACCCCACAATACTCTACCCTAACTATACTGTCAATGTTACCCCACTGATCACCACCAAAACGCCCACTCCACCCCACCAAACCCCATTCAATCCCATCAAACCTCAATCAACCCCATCAAACCCCATTCAACCCCACCCCACCCCACAATACGCTACACTACCTCAGCTGTCAATTTTATCCCATTCCCTTCCACTCAACCCCCTCTTTGCCCCATTCCACCCCACCAAACCCACCATACTTTACCCTGCCATATTCTACTCAACCTCACCTGCCAATGTAACCCCTCTAACCGCCGTTCAACCCCACTATTTCCCCAATCCATACACACGATCCACACCAAACTCCACCTTACCTCAGCTGTCCGATTAACCCCACTCCACCCCACTGAACGATACCATCACCCCATTCCACCCCAAGCAACCCCATCGCACTCAACCTCACATGACAATTTTACTTAACTCCCTCGCACTCAACCCCACCATGACTCTCTTCCACCCCACCCAACCCCACCATACCGTACCGTACCTTACCTGTCAATATTACCCTAATCCTCCCCACTCAACCCCACAACACCCCATTCCACCCCACTAAACTCCACGATACTCTACCCTACCTCATCTACTAATTTTATCCAGTTCCACCCCACTCAACCCCCTCATCACCCCACTCAACCCCACCTATCCTCGCCATGCTCATACCTCATCCGTCAGTTTTACCCCACTAATCTCCTCTCACCCCCACCATTACCCCAATCCACTCCACTCAACCACACTCCCTCTACCCTACCTCATCTGCCAATCGCACAAGACTCCTCCCCACTCAACATAGCTATAACCCCATTCAACCCCACACAGCCTCACCATACACTACCTCACTCCTCAATTTAACCCCACAACTCCCCACTCAACCCCTTCTTTACCCCATTCCACTCTGCCCAACCTCACCACTCCCAACCCTACCTCACCTACCAATCTGAACCGACTCCTCCCCAATCAACCCCACCATTACCCCTTTCCATCTTACTAACCTCAACATTCTTACTGTATCTCACTCTTTCTCCTCACTCAACCTCATCATTACCCCATTCCACCCCACCATACCCTACCCTACCTCATCTGTCAATTTTACTTCTCTCCTCTCAACCTCACTATTATCCCAATGCACCCCTCCCAACCCCACCATTCACCGTCCTATCTCACCTGTCAATTTACCTCATTGGACCCCACTCAACCTCACCATTACCTCACTCCAACCCACCCACCCCCATCGTATTCTACCCGTCCTCACCTATCAATTATACTCCACTCCCGCCACTCAACCGTATCATTGCACCAATCCACCCCATCCAACCCCACCATACTCCACCGTACCCCACCTGTCAGTTTTACCCCACCTTTCCACTCAAACCCACAGTGCCCCATTCCACCCCACTCATCTCCGCCATACTCTACGCTTTATTATCTGTGTCAGTTTTACCCCACTCCTCCCCACTCAACCCCACCATCACCTCACTCCACCTCACCATACTTTACCCTACCTCCGCTATCAACAATCTACCCCTCCCCACTCCACCCCAGGATTATCCCACTCCACCCCACGCACCCTCTCCACACTCTTCCTCACGTCTCCTGTCAATTTTTACCCCACTCCTCACTGAACCCCACCAGAACCCCATCCTAACCCATCGGACCCCACTGTGCTCTACCCTACCACAGCCTATGACAGAGATCCCGCCAGTATCCGCGTTCACCCTGCCACACCCACCCCTGCTGACCCCCTGCCCCCTGTATAGACACGTGCAGTCAATTTAAAAAAAAAAAAAAATGAGCAGGAGCGGTAAAAAAAAAAAAAAAAAAAAATCACTGCGCAGGAGAGGTACGATGACACTCGAAATTATCAGTATACCTTGCCAATCTCAGGGAAAATAAATCTGTTACCGTCTGAATATGTATATAATTGTATCGCGTGGAAGATATCACACGCAGGCGAAGTATGGCATCCGTGTGAAAGCAGGTTTTCCGGTGAGGTAAATAATCTTCGGGCATTTTCAAGTGGCCATAATACGTGGTGTGAAATTGTTTCGTGGCCAAGTGTGTACCCATACTTTTGTATTCGACTGTACAGAGAGAGACACAAGCAAGTTTCTGCAGCCTGACGAATTAATAGCACAGAAACTGAACCATCTGAAACACGCACTAGCAGATATAGGGTTTGCACTGTATTTCGCCAGTTGTAAATTTTCTTCAGACGGAACTGGGAAGATTGTCAATTCTTTTGCCTGTACAACTCCTGTTATTCACCAGTAAAACTCCTTTGTCCACGAGGTACGAGCGAGGCCATTTAAATCCGAAAGCATTGAAATGTCGCCTTACACCCCGAGGATGCGTAGAGTATATTGATGGCTATCTATCTACCAAGTTTCATGCCTTTACGACAACTGTCTGGCCTGTGGCCCTCTTTCGAAGATTTTCGACATGCTGTAATTGGGACGTGTCACGTGCCACGTGCACCGTCTAGGTGTGATGAAACCTGTCAAAAACATATATTAAAGAATTGGGCAATCATGTGGTCCAAACCACGCAGTGATCGGCCCTGTGGATGCTGAAATATAAGTTTCTCCAAAGCGTTACGGTCGGGCCGGGATGGGCCACTCATATGTGAGAAAATGCCACTACTTGACGAAAGACTCGTGAGAGCTTCGCCCTCGCTCGTAATTATACACCTTTTGCCACTGCTGCTGACCATCCGCCTTCTTTTCCTCAGTTGTCCATCTGAAACCCTCAACTTCATCGTCCGTAACTACCCTATCCAATCCATTCACGTTTATACTGACGGTTCTGTCCTCGCTAATGGCCGGACGGGGACTGCCTGCACAGCCTTTACTAAATCTGCTTCTCCCATCCTCTCCACCTCTCACAGTCTCCCGAAGGGGGCCAGCAGTACCCAGTGTGAACCTTTTGCTGTTATATCTGCCCCTGACTTCCTTCTTTCTTAAAAACCCTCAGGCCTAATCATCAGCAATTCCTATGCAGCCTTCGCCCCTCCCCCCATCTTTTTATTCCCCCTCCCCTCTCCTCTTCTCTTCTCCTTCTACTCGTGTTTCCATCATGCTCACGCCTTCGATATCAGGCTCTCATGTATTTGGATTCCAGGCCATGATACTCACACCCGACATGACCAGGTTGATCTTGCCAATGTTTCCTGCAACCCTCCCTCCCTGCAATTCACCTCCCTTTGAGAGGAGGCCAGGGAGGACCTAGACCTGCGTACTGATGCTGAACGACCCACAATCCATCCAGCACTATGACAACTACCGTGGGGTGAAACACGTCTACGGCAAGCACCCCACCTTCACCCGCAGCTGTGATGTGGCCGTCGCGCACTTCTCATGGGGCATCGCCACCTGGAGGGGTCACTCGACGTCCGGCCACTGACAAGCCCTGCAAACTCCGTAACGCCTCCGTGGCTGATTCATTATCCCATCACATCGTTAACTGACTCACTATAACTGCCTTTAGATCCCCAGGCTTGTTGTTTTCTGCCTTGCCTGACTTCTATATTACCATTTCTTATGTGCTGGGGGACATAGCATCCCTGTATTATCGATTCCTTAATTTTTATTGCATGACACACGGATAACTCGATCAATTCTTTTCTTTTCTCTTTCTTTTATTTGTACACTCCCTTGTGTAAGTTTATATGGTATTCACGTTGCCCTGTTGCTTCTGTTCACTGCTTTTCATGTCTCATGTCTCCTTACAGTGTTCTTAGTTGAAACAAACACGATATATAACTTTTACACATGCACAAAGCAGTGTATATTATTACTTTGGTATTATACTTCAGTTTAGTCCGGCCTTCAGCGACAACGATCCTAGGGCGCTGAAGTTTAAACCGAAATGGTAAATATCTAAATAGTGAAAACAAAAACCCAACGAATCATTTACTCACGCCAGAAACAACTCCTGTATAAGGAAAACATCAACTCACACTTGTTTCATCAAGTCTGTTCATCAAGTTACCTGAGAATCCCAACCAAGTCAACAAAGGAGGGACGTGAGCTATGTTTCTTTAACTGAGCTAAAAGGGGTTAAAGATTTTTACCAGATGAATTAACAACTCGTCTTTCTGCCTGCGGGTGACTTTACACTCCCTCTTCTGTCTTTCATTCCTTCATTCTTTCCTCTTCCTTCTGCCCGTGGGTGACTCTACACTGAGTGAAGAGCCAAATTGTTTTCTGTACACCAGGAAACCATTTACTACGCTGGGTGGTAACCATATAACCAAATTTTGGCGCCTGGTGGTTTAGTGGGTAATTATTGTGCTTCAATCGGATTGAGCCGGTGAAGGTTTATATCCAAGGGATGGTTGGGGTTTATTGCTCACGTAATGCCACTCAGGAATGAGTGAGGCTGGTCACTTTCATCTTAAATGTCAGGACCAACTGCCTAGCCCCGGGCTCCTACGCTCCTCATGGGGCAACGTAGGATGGGATGATGGATGGATGGATGAATTAAAAACTGACTATAGTATATATATATATATATATATATATATATATTATATATATATATATATATATATATATATATATTATTTTTTTTTCACCCTCCACCTGACAAAGTCAGAAGAGGGTGTTGTTATCGCTGGGATCAATATGTGTCCGTCCGTAGAAGTGAGAGGCAGGGCGGCTGGGCGGCGACAAGATTTTGTCTCCTGGCCAGAGCTCAGAATGCATTCACTACAGAGTCATGAAATTTCACATAGTTATGTGTCTTACAGTGAACTAGTGCTTTTTGATAGGCAGAATGCTGTGTCTTACGTAGTTTTATTTTTTTAATAAAGAAAAAGTAAAAAAAAAAAATCTAGAGATTTCAATGCGACCTGTGTAAGGAATCTGATGGGCCCAGGTTATGTGTCCTCAAACCGTTCTCCCTACATCCACTTTTAAAAGAAAACATTCGCGGGGGGGGGGGAAGGGAAGTTACGCGTTGGTTAGTTGTGCAGGGGGGTGGGGGTATGTGCTTGGTCAGATGGAGGGTGCAACAGCGTAGCGTTGCCCATGTTTTACCCATACGTTCAGTAAAACTGGGCTCAGATCGACGCTTCTCCACATCCTTTTGTTCCTTCGCCACTTACCAGGAGCCAGGGCGTCTTGCCAGCCACTTAAGGGATGTTACACAGAGTCTTGTTATTGCTGAAGGTTTCTTGATCGTTCCCAGTCATTCCCCGGGATCTGTGTGTACGTAAACAAGGAGTAATTAGATGTACACCTGTACACACACACACACACACACACACACACACACACACACACACACACACACACACACACACACACGAATCAGTAAGTAAATACACATATATTTTTCCTATACCCAGACAACAACAACAACAACAACAACCCTCTTACTTTGATGATTCTTTGATGGGCAAAATAAATCGTCTGGGGTAGGAATAAATAAATAAATAAATAGGTAAATAAATAAATGTGACCGTACTGAAGGGGTTAATAAAGACTTATTTCTAACCACTTCAGTACGACGACTCTCCTAAGCTGAATAAAATCGTCTGGTGGGATCAGTGATGATTAAAACACGGGCCAATAAAACAGCAATAAAGCAAGCGTCTCTCTCTCTCTCTCTCTCTCTCTCTCTCTCTCTCTCTCTCTCTCTCTCTCTCTCTGTAGCTTTCTTTTCTCTCCCATTCCTTCCTACCCCCTTCCTTCCCTCTTTTCCTTCCTTCCTCCCCCTCCCCCCCCTCTCTCTCTCTCCGATATCGTTTAATAAATTGCCCATTATTCCCAGATGATAGCAAAATGAGAGAGAGAGAGAGAGAGAGAGAGAGAGAGAGAGAGAGAGAGAGAGAGAGAGAGAGAGAGAGAGAGAGAGAGAGAGAGAGAGAACCTTTTTTTACCCCACTGTCCCCATACTCTGTCAAAGGGGACGCTCTCGACCATTTTTAAAAGGTTATTAAGAGGAGAATTCTAAAGTTTGCCCCTCCGAACTCTGCGACTACGAGCTCATTGGGAGAAGACAGTACGCTCCAGAAGAAGGTGTAAAAGGTGTAAATGCGTTAACCCTTCCTCTGCCTAGATATTTACAGGCTAGAGTGGGTTTATATTCATTTGGCAAGGATCCCTAACTCCTTTCAGCTTAGTTAATCGCCATGTGTAGTCTGACAGGAGAGCTGATTTCACTAGTAACCAAGAAGACACTCCTACGTCATAGTTTCGTGGAACCAGGAATGCTCAACTAGGCTAATTTCAAGTTGTGTGAATAGCCCAGTTCCGTCAGATGAAAAAAAAAGTATAGTACCAGACGATTTTACTCAGTAGTTTTTTTTTTTTTTTTCGGTTATCATGAGGTGACTTAACAATAAACATAATTAGAAATATATTTATACTGGCTAATAATCGGATTGTGCCTGTGTAGGTTTATATCCAAGGGATGGTCGGGGTTTATTGCTCATGTAATGCCACTCAGGGATGAGAGAGGTTGGTCAGTCTCATCTTAAATGATAGGACCATTTTGCTTAGCGCCGGGTTCCTACGCTCCTCATGGGGCAACATAGGATTGGATGATGGATGGCTAACAACAGGTGAATTATTTAGTACCCCCTCCACACACACACACACACACACACACACACACACACACACACACACACACACACCTCAGCTTCCCTCTCCCGTTCCAAGTCAGTTTCACATCCCTTCCTCGCATTCATCCCCACGCCAACAATGCTTCCTTGCTGCTCTCTTTCACACCCTCCCTCCCTCACCTTCCCACCACACTTTAAGCCAGACTCCCAAACATCTCCCATCCCCTATATCCCCCCCTTCCACCCACACCTACACCCACATACCTCATCACCCCCTTATCTTCCCCTTCTACCCACATCCACATTGCTCCCTCAATCTACCTCCCCCCCTCCACCCTCACCCATACTCTATCAACACTGCCCTCTCGACTTTAATCCCTCTCTCCTCTTATACTCCCACATACACCTCTTTCCCCACTCCCACCACTCCAACCCTGACTGTCGCACATCCTCAACTCTCTTTCCTTGCACCATTAATCATGCACTTAGCCATGACCGAAACCCCCTATTTATATATATATATATATATATATATATATATATATATATATATATATATATATATATATATATATATATATATATATATATATTCACTGAGGTGGGATGTAAGCTGAAATAAGGCAGAAAAAATTAATGTTTCAGAATGAGTGTACTGAGGCGAGTGTCTTGTCCCGTTTTCTATCAACAGATGGAGCGATCATCCGTGTTTACATTCACACAGTTGACTCAAAGCCACACAATTCTGACCATCCAACGTCCTTATTTTTAACTTATCCATTTTAGACGACCATTATGACGTCTGGCGATGAATATGATACTGACGATTACTCATACAGTAACATCGTGTATTTAAGCTTCGTCACCCACATAAAGTGTTGCGGTACAGTACATTATTACATAGCCAAGGAAATGCTCACAATTTCTGCTAACGCTACTTTGCTTTTTCAGATTCATTAAAAAATGAAGCACTACAACTTTATACAACACGTCCTCAGTGTTATGTTCATGTAAAAGCACATTAACTTACCAAAAGAGATTAAACAGTTGGAGTATATTTCCTACCACAACACAACAAATGGCCCCAATGGCGGACTGGCTGCCAACTAGGACATTCAGGGCTGCCAGTTTGCTTAATTCTTGGCGGATGCTGATTAGAAGTAGACGTAAGCAAAAAATTCACCTGCTTTTCAAGAGTATTTAATAATGCCTTCAAACCAACCTACTTATGGGTTAGATATGTTTTTATTTAGCCGAGAACCTAACAAATACTGGTTTTCAACATCAACGTGTAAACTAAAAGTTGGCAACATTGCAGATTCGGGAATTAACGCATATTAATTGCTTTGATGGCTTGATGACCCCGATAGAAAATGTTTAGCCACCACACACACACACACACACACACACACACACACCTTTGCCACTCCCATCTCTACCTATATCCTCCACACCCCATCACTCGAAACCACACTCCGACATCCCCTTCCTCTCACACATAGGCACACATGACACCCCCCACCCACGTACACACAAATACATACACAAACACAAAACACCCACACCCGCATACATACACAAGCCCACACAAAGCACCCCACCACCACCACCACCACACACACGTACACAGACACTCCCTTCCCTGTTCCTCTCCACTCTTTCGTCACTTTCCTATCCCCCTCCCCCCTCCCCCGCCTCATCACCCCCCCCCCAGCGAGATCAAAGGAAGGCTGCTGTTACCTCCAGGGGATAGGTGGTTACGTATTCGCCTCTCGTTCTCTCTCTGTTTGTTTTCTATTTATGGTACACTCCAGTTTTACCAGTGGATTTCAGATGCTGCTACTGCTACTGCTACTGCTACAACAACAGTAACAAGTACCACCACCACCACTGCTACTACTACTGCTACTACTACTATTACCACCACCACCACCACAACTACTACTACTACATCTAGTGCTGCTGCTGCTACTACCACCACCACCAGCACCCACCACCACCACCACCACCACCACAACAACAACAACTACTACTACTACTACTACTTGTCACCCCTCATTAAAACCCATCTTCACAGGGGGTACTCGTCCTGCGTAACCTACAGTAGACACCCATCCCCATCTTAACCCACCCCACCCACCCTGTACACACCTTGCCACCCACCCCCATTTCTTGCTCTTCCGCCTTTTGACCCACACCTTACCACCCTAGTTACAATACCAATCTTCACAGGGAATACTCACCCTAGCATGTTCCACTACCCATCACCATCCAAGTCCATCCCGTCCACTCCTTTCCACCCACCCCATCCATTTACACTCTGATGTGTTAAATATTATACCAAACACTTCCTCACCCGCCACCCACCCCACAAAATTCATTTCGCAGGGCATACTCCCCCTGCCATACCCCACCACCCACCATCACCCCCACAACAATCATCTTCACAGGGCATACTCCCCCTGCCATGTCCCACCATCCACCATCACCCCCTCCATCATCGTCTCCATCCACCCCACCCACTTCAAGCTCTGTATCTGATCTGAATTAATCTGAAAGAGCCTGAAAGAACCTGAAATAATTGAACCCTCGTATCCCAAAAATAAATAAATAAATATACAAATAAATAATAAAAGTTCCAATGACAGCTAATTTTTGAAACCCATCTGATCTGACCTGATCTGGTGGACCGGAAATGACCTGAAATGACCTAAATTGTCTGAAATAATCCTGAATTCATCTGGTTCGCTCTGAACATGGCTGAAATAAACTACAAAGATTACAGTAGATCTTAAGCTGGCCAAAATTGACCTAAATGGGAATAACTGGACCAAACTGAACCCTAAATGAACCTAACTGGACCAAATTGAACCCGAAATGAACCTAACTGGACCAAACTGAACCCGAACTGGACATAACTGGACCAGAGGAACCCTAAATGGACCTAACTGGACCAAATTGAACCCGAAATGAACCTAACTGGACCAAACTGAACCCTAAATGGACCTAACTGGACCGATCTAGACCTAACTGGACCAAACTAGACTTAAATGGACCTAACTGGACCAAACTGAACCCTAAATGGATCTAACTGGACCAAACTGAACCTTAAATGGACCTAACTGGACCTAAATGGATCTACCTGGATCTAACTGGACCTAACTGGACCAAACTAGACCTAACTGGACCAAACTGAACCTTAAATGGACCTAACTGGGCCTAAAGGAACCTAAGTGAACCTAACTGGATCAAACTGGACCAAACTACCCCTAAATGAACCTAACTGGATCTAACTAGACCTAAAGCAACTGGACCTAAAGTGGACCTAACTGGACCTAAACAAACCAAACTGGACCTAATAAGACCTAAATTGACCTAGACTGACTAAATTGGCCTAACTAAACCTAAATTGACCTAGACTGACCTAAATTGACCTAACTAGACTTAAATTGACCTAGACTGACCTAAACTGACCTAACTAGACCTAAATTGACCTAACTAGACCTGAATTGACCTAGACTGACCTAAATTGATCTAGACTGACCTAAATTGACCTAACTAGATCTAAAATGACCTAGAGTAACCTAAATTGAACTAGACTGACCTAAAATGACCTAAGTTGACCTAAGTTGATCTTGACCCAGTTTCCCCCCGCTAAATTTGGTCTCAATTGAAACTGTTTAGGTTGACCTTGCCACTTGACCTTCACCTCTGACCTTTCACGGTGACCTTGACCTCTGACTTTTCACTGTGACCTTGACCTTTGACCTTTCCCCGTGGCCTTGACCATTGACCTTTCACTGTGACCTTGACCTTTGACCTTTCACCATGACCTTGACCTTGACCTTTGACCTTTCACCGTGACCTTGACCTTTAATTGATCGTATCCAAAATCCAATTCCTTCATTCTCACCTTTATTGTCACCTTATTCTCACCTTTATTCTCACCTTTATTCTCATTCTCACCTTATTCTCACCTTTATTCTCACCTTATATTCACTTTATTCTCACCTTTATTCTCACCTTATTCTCACCTTTATTCACACTTTTATTCTCACCTTAATCTCACCTCATTCTCACCTTATTCTCACTTTTATATTTACTTTTATTCATACCTTATTCTCACCTTATTCTCGAAGCTTAAGTTGACCTTGCCATGTGACCTTGACCTTTGACCTATTCTAAAAAATTACGTCAACCCCTTGGCTGACCTTCAACCATTCCTCTAAATTTGAAACAAATAAGATTAAAACTGCTTTAGTTATTTTGTTCACACACACACACACACACACACACACACACACACACACACACACACACACACACACACACACACACACACTGTAACAACAACAACAATAACACCAACAGAATAACAGTAGCAGTAACATCAGAAAGAAACAATGGCAACAGTAGCCATAAGTAACAAAAGGAACAGTAAAAAAAGGAACAGTAAAAAAAGGAACAGTATAAAAAGTAACAGTATAAAAGTAACAGTGTAAAAAGTAACAGTATAAAAAGTAACAGTATAAAGTAACAGTATAAAAAGTAACAGTATAAAGTAACAGTATTAAAAGTAACAGTATAAAGTAACAGTATAAAAAGTAACAGTATAAAAAGTAACAGTATAAAAAGTAACAGTATAAAGTAACAGTGTAAAAAGTAACAGTATAAAGTAACAGTATAAAAAGTAACAGTATAAAAAGTAACAGTATAAAGTAACAGTGTAAAAAGTAACAGTATAAAGTAACAGTATTAAAAGTAACAGTATAAAAAGTAACAGTATAAAAAGTAACAGTATAAAGTAACAGTATAAAAGTAACAGTATAAAGTAACAGTATTAAAAGTAACAGTATAAAGTAACAGTATAAAAAGTAACAGTATAAAAAGTAACAGTATAAAGTAACAGTATATAAAGTAACAGTATAAAAGTAACAGTATAAAAGTAACAGTATAAAAGTAACAGTATAAAGTAACAGTATAAAAGTAACAGTATAAAGTAACAGTATTAAAGTAACAGGATAAAGTAACAGTATAAAAGTAACAGTATAAAGTAACAGTATTAAAGTAACAGTATAAAAAGTAACAGTATAAAGTAACAGTATAAAAAGTAACAGTATTAAAAGTAACAATATAAAAAGTAACAGTATTAAAGTAACACTACAAAAGTAACAGTATAAAAGTAACGGTATTAAAAGTAACAGTAGCCAAAAGTAACGGTATTAAAAGTAACAGTAGCCAAAAGTAACAGCAATAACAGTAACGGGAGTAACAGTAGCAAGACTTGGTAGGGCGTCACCTAAAGGGGTAGGGTCAAACGGATACCTCTCTCTCTCTCTCTCTCTCTCTCTCTCATGATCATTCCTTCATCTACAGCTTCCTTCCCTCCTCCTTCCCTCCTTCCCTTCCTCCTCCCCTTTCTTCCTCCCTTCTTTTTCCCTCCCTTTCTCTTCTCTCTCCCTTCCTACCGTCCCTCCTTCCCTCCCTTCCTTCTCTCTCTCTCTCCCTCTCCCCTTCCTCCCTCCCCCTACCTATGTTCCTTAAATCTCTCCCTCTTTGCTTCCCTCCCTCCTCCTTCCCTCCCTTTCTACTCTGTCTCCCTTTCCCCCCCTTCTCTCCCTCCCTCCCTCTCTCCTTCCCTCCCTCCCTCCTAACCTCCTCCCTCTCCCTCCCTTCTTCCGTCCATTCCTCCACTCTCTCTCCTTCCATCCCTTCCTTTCCCTCCCTCCTCTCCTTCTCTCCCCTCCTCTCTCTCTCTCTCTCTGTCTCTCTCCCTCCCTCTCTCCCTCCCTCCTTCACTCTCTCGCCCGAGGCTGTAGCGAAAAGGGAGGAAGGAAGGAGAAAAGAGAAGAGAAGGAAGGTGAAGGAAGGAGGAAGAAGGATGGAAAGAAGAGAGAGAGAGAGAGAGAGAGAGAGAGAGAGAGAGAGAGAGAGAGAGAGAGAGAGAGAGAGAGAGAGAGAGAGAGAGGAGAAAGTTATAAGAAAAATAAGAGGAAATAAGACGAATATGAGATAAATAAGGAAGAGAGGAGGAGGAGGAGGAGGAGGAGCAGGAGCAGGAGCAGGAGGAGGAAGAGGAGGAGGAGGAGGAGGAGGAGGAGGAGGAGGAGGAGGAGGAAGAGATAGATCGGAGAAGGAGGAGGAGGAGGAGGAAGTGAAAGAAAGGAGGGAAAACAGAAGGAAGGAGGAGGAGGAAGAGAAGAAGAAAAATGAGAGAAAAAAAAGAGGAAGAGGGAGGTAAAGAAAAGAGAGGAAGAGAAAAGAGGTGGAAGGAACAGAAGAAGAAGTAGGAGGAGAAGGAGGAGGAAAGGAGGGAGGGAAGGAGGAGGAAAAGAAGGAGAGAAGGAGGTGGAAAGGAGGGAGGGAAGGAGGAGGAAAAGGAGAGAAGGAGGTGGAAAGGAGGGAGAGAAGGAGGAGGAAAGGAGGGAGGGAAGGAGGAGGAATGGAGGAGAGTCGAGAAGAAAATTTAGGGAAAAGAAATAAGTGGATCCGCGAGAGAAGGCGAAGAGAAGAGGAAGAAGGAAGTAAAAGTGAGAAGAAGGAGAAAAGGAGGGAGAAGAAGAAGAAGGAAAAGAAGAAGAAGAAGTAGAAGAAGAAGTAGAAGAAGAAGAAGAAGAAGAAGAGGAAGAAGAAGAAGAAGAAGAAGAAGAAGAAGAAGAAGAAGAAGAGGAAGAAGAAGAAAAGGAGGAGGAGGAAGAAGAAGAATGGACAAGAAGAAGAAGAAGAAGAAGAAAGATGATGATGATGATGAAGAAAAAGAGGAATATGAAGATAAGGAGGAGGATGAAGATGATGATGATGATGAATTTGAAGAAGAGGAGGAGGAAAAAAATGATGATAAAGAAGAAGAAGAAGAAGAGGAGGAGGAGGAGGAAGAGACAGGGAAGGTAAGACAGTCATCTCCATATTTAAGAAGAGTTTACCAGTCAGTCAGCCACGCATCCAGTCAGTTATCAGTCAAATAAATCAGTCAGCAATTACAGACAGTCACCATGTAATAATAATAATAATAATAATAATAATAATAATAATAATAATAATAATAACAATGATGATGATGATGATGATGATGATGATGATGATGATGATGATGATGATGATGAGAAGGAGGAGGAGGAGGAGGAGCATGAGGAGGAGAATGACAAATAACAACAACAACATCAATAATAGTAATAATAATAATAATAATAATAATAATAATAACGAAGACTTATCTAAACATGGCCTAAAATTGCCGTCTCTCCATCATGCATGCCATCACAACAAACACTAGAATATGATGATAGTCACGAAGAAGATACTTTAATTCTCTCTCTCTCTCTCTCTCTCTCTCTCTCTCTCTCTCTCTCACACACACACACACACACACACACACACACACGCAAATGCTTCTTCCTTCTCCTTGTCCTCCTCTTTTCTGTTCATCTTGTTCTTGTTTTTCTTTTTTCTTCTTTTTCTCCTCTCTCTCTCTCTCTCTCTCTCTCTCTCTCTCCTGAGCTGAGAGTGAGCATGGACGCCCTAGAGTTTCAATACTGGAAAGTTTAATAAATTACCCAATTGGTTTATCAGTCAGTTGTTCAGCACGTCTGAGAGAGAGAGAGAGAGAGAGAGAGAGAGAGAGAGAGAGAGAGAGAGAGAGAGAGAGAGTCCTGATTATTATTCATCAGTTTGGTAAGATCTGTTAGGTCTGACACACACACACACACACACACTATCTATCTATCTACTGTATTGCCAGACGCCATAATCCTGTAAAGGGTGGCCATTTGACTTTGAGTTATTTGTTTTACGGGGAGGGGCACTAACCCTCCACCAACCCACTTGTTGACACTTAGGGAGCACGTATGGGTTGGTTATATGGTTACCACCCAGCGTTGTAAATGGTTTCTTGGGTTACAGGAAACCATATGGCTTGTCACTCAATGTAAAGTGACCTGTAAAGGAAAGAAAAGCAGTAAGAAGTGACAGGAAAGATGGGAGATATAGGAAGAGAGGAGGGCAGGCACAGAAAAAGAATGATATAGGCTAAGGAAGAAGTAGGGAGCACTACATCAAGTGAGTGGATGATGGTCGCCACCACCTACCACAACACACACACACATTATTATTATTATTATTATTATTATTATTATTATTATTATTATTATCATCATCATCATCATCATCATCATCATCAATATCATCACCATCATCATCATCATTATTTTATTATTATTATTATTATTATTATCATTATTATTATTATTATTATTATTATTATTATTATTAATTATTATTATTATTATTATTATTATTATTATTATTATTATTATTATTTTCATCATCATCATCATCATTATTATTTGTACCCTGTTCACTTTATAAAACCATCGCTTCTCCATCTTGAATACTGAACTATAACAAAAGGTGAAGATTGGAATATGGCGCTAGTCACGAAGAAGTGCTGTGGGGAGAAAATGTTAAGCCGTAGTCCTATCTGCCACTGAGATACGGAAAATAAGGAGCAAAAATGAACGAAAATCCTCATCAAGAGCAGGTGAATGAAGCCTAATTTACCCAGACCCATAAATTCTGACACAAGTTTGAGATTGCGTAAGAGGACAAGGAAGAGCAGCACACACACACACACACACACACACACACACACACACACACACACACACACACAAATCGTCTTTCCTTTCACCATACTTTTCGACATCTCGCAACGTCATCATCAGCGGCCTTGAATTAATACGAGGTACAGTTGACCTCATAAGTACTGTCTCTTGCCTCTCCCTCTATGGATTTTACAGGTCGGCGCTGAGAATTCCCGGCACCCATGACGCTGATCTCTAGCCAGATAAATTCATCAGTGTCAGTTGCTACGGATTTACCACATCTTAGAATTCCATGGAGAAAATAGGTGAAGGGACAGGATTTTTGACGTCGCCTGTACATAAAAATTTTGAAGAAGAAAAAAGAGAAAGTACAATGATAAAATATGTATACTTTAAATATGACCATACAGTATTTAGGGGTACAAATGGAACAATTCAACTCGCCTGCTTATAGTTCATTCGTTCAGCAGGTCACTTGGGGTCAGGTCAGCTTTCGGAGGTCAGAGATTCAGAGTTATTTAAGCCTGATTCTAAGCCAGTGATTAGTATGGATTAGGTCAGCAAGATCTCTCAAATTTCGAGTGTAAAGGAATTAATGGAGGGAAATCCTAACACTTTCAATAAATTAGTCTGCATTATTTTTTTTTTAAGCTTCGAGACAGTAAAGAGGAAATGATAAAGAAAATCCAACCCCTTTGTTTATGCCAGCCTAACAGAATTATTTTTTGAATCGAGACAGTTTCGAAAAATACATAGGGTACAAAATGGAAAAAATAATAAATTCCATTGATTATACTAGCTTACTCTGATTTCTTTAAGTTTCAGGACAGTAAAGAGGAAATTATGAGGAGATAATTCAGCCCCTTGATCAACACTGATTAGTCTACCACGGTCTCTAAATTACGAGACAGTTTCGGAAAAATTAGGGAAAATAATGAGAGAAAATTCGACCCTTAAAATTACATAAGATTAACATGACTTCTTTGAGTTTCGAGAGAGCACAGGTAAAATTACGATGAGATAATGCACCCTCCTTTTCTGAATATTGATTAGTCTACGAAGTTCTCTTTAAGTTTCGATACAGCTTCGAAATAGCATAGTGGACCTAACGAAGCAAGGATATTTCGGATTTTCTCTTTCTATGAATGGGAGACACCTGCAATTTGGTGTATGGATTATTTCTTTTATTTAGTTTTGTTTTCCCTTCCTCTGTTCATTTTCTGTAAGAGAGAGAGAGAGAGAGAGAGAGAGAGAGAGAGAGAGAGAGACTTCCAGTATTTTCTCACCGTCTTCTTAAGCCTTGAAAGAAGTTCCGTAGCAGTGCACACGGCCCGTGTCCTCGTTGGTTGAGGAAGCTCCCTAACACCTCTTCCTCAGCGGTTTATTTTTGGGTATGGGAGGTTAATGTCCTTTTGTACGAAATTTATGAAGAGTATGACGATATTGGAAGGATTTACGCAACCCAGAAGAGGACAGTAAGGTGTAACAAGCAAAACAAATCGCTTCGGAAGAGGACGGCTATATGTCACATAGAATAGGACTGTAAAGAGTAAAAAGCAAAATAAATCGCTTAAGAAGAGGTGTATGGGAAGGATCTAAGTAACAGAAATGTGGACAGTAAGGTGTAATAAGCAAAGTAAATCGCTTAGGAAGAGGTGTATGGGAAGGATGTAGGTAACACAGGAAAGGACAGTAAGGCATGATAAGCTAAATAAATCGCTTAGGAATAGGAGGGATTTATGCAACACAGAAGGGGACAGTAAAGGTACAACAAACAAAATAAATCGCCTAGGAAGAGGTGTTAGGAAGGAGAATACCTGTCTAGGAGCTAATGAGTCTACCTTCCCTGCTACCTGCTTATTATTCATCAGTTTAGCAGGATCAATTGAAGTTACGTCAGGCCTCACACGTTTGGGGTTCCGGGTTAATGAAGCGAAATTCCTCCTTGATTGTTACCTGGTCCTCCTTGATTGTTACCTGGTACTTCCTCTTTGATTATTACCTCCTCCTTGATTGTTACTTTGTACTTCCTCCTTGATTGTTACCTAGCGCTTCCTCCTTGATTGATACTTCCTCCTTGATTGTTACCTAGCGCTTCCTCCTTGATTGTTACTTCCTCCTTGATTGTTACCTAGCGCTTCCTCCTTGATTGTTACATGGTACTCCCTTCTTGACTGTTACTTCCTCCTTGTGATTGTTACTTCGTTGATTGTTACCTGGTACTTCCTCCTTGATTGTTACCTGGCACTTCCTCTTTGATTGTTACTTTGTTGATTGTTACTTCCCCTTGTCACTTCCTCCTTGATTGTTACTTCCTCTAGTTACTTCCTCCTTGGTTGTTACTTCCTCTTTGATGCTTATTTAACTGATTGTTAGTTCCACCTTGATTGTTACTTTCTCCTTGCTTGTTACTTCGTTGATTCTTATTTCCTCCTTGAGTGTTACTTATTCCTTAACTGTTACTTCTTTGACTGTTAATTCCTCCTTGATTGTTACTTCCTTCTTGATTGTTACTTCCTCCTTGATTGTTACTTCCTCCTTGATCGCTACTTCCTCCTTGATTGTTACTTCCTCCTTGATTGCTACTTCCTCCTTGATTGTTACTTCTTCCTTGATTGCTACTTCCTCCTTGATTGTTACTTCCTCCTTGATTGTTACTGATTACCTTAGCAACATCTCTTTCTTCACACATTTTAAAGAGAGTACAGTAAAAGGGAACTCAGTGCTACGAAATTCTCCCTTCAATGTTTTGGATAAATTTAGCAACATGTCTTTATGCTAACAGTTTAAAGACAGCAATCAATCAATCAAGCAATCAATCAATCAATCAATCAACTCCCCAATGCTGTTTATATCTTCTTCTTCCTTAGACGTAGCCTCAAGATTTCTCATTTATTTCTCAAGACTGATTCTTCTGATGACTCTCTTCAACTTCCCTCTTCTCTGGGATTAGTCTCTTTTAATTGCGTCTTGCTTTCCTTGTAAGGTCTTTGGACTCACTGATCACATCCACCCCCCCCTCTCTCTCTCTCTCTCTCTCTCACACACACACACATACATAAGTATTCTTTCTTCTTCGTCTTCTTCTTCTTCAACTTCTTCTTCTTCTTTTTCTTCTTCTTATCATTATTATTATTATTATCGTCTCTCTCTCTCTCTCTCTCTCTCTCTCTCTCTCTCTCTCTCTCTCTCTCTCTCTCTCATCCGTACCATAATGAATAATTCTTGAAAATACATAGATGTGAGTGATGTGCGGTAGGTTAGGGACGAGTAAGGTATGGTGTGGCAGTGTGAGGTGTGGTAGTGTGAGGTGTGGCAATGTGAGGTGTGGTAGTGTGAGGTGTGGTAGTGTGTGGTGTGGTAGTGTGTGGTGTGGTAGTGTGTGGTGTGGCAGTGTGAGGTGTGGTGTGGCAATGTGAGGTGTGGTAGTGTGAGGTGTGGCAGTGTGTGGTGTGGCAGTGCGAGGTGTGGCAGTGTGAGGTGTGGCAGTGTGAGGTGTGGCAGTGTGAGGTGTGGCAGTGTGAGGTGTGGCAGTGTGAGGTGTGGCAGTGTGAGGTGTGGCAGTGTGAGGTGTGGTAGTGTGAGGTGTGGTAGTGTGAGGTGTGGTAGTGTGAGGTGTGGTAGTGTGTGGTGTAGTAGTGTGAGGTGTGGCAGTGTGAGGTGTGGCAGTGTGAGGTGTAGTAGTGTGAGGTGTGGTAGTGTGAGGTGTGGCAGTGTGTGGTGTGGCAGTGTGAGGTGTGGTAGTGTGAGGTGTGGTAGTGTGAGGTGTGGCAGTGTGTGGTGTGGTAGTGTGAGGTGTGGCAGTGTGTGGTGTGGCAGTGCGAGGTGTGGCAGTGTGAGGTGTGGCAGTGTGAGGTGTGGCAGTGTGAGGTGTGGCAGTGTGAGGTGTGGTAGTGTGAGGTGCGGTAGAGTGTGGTGTAGCAGAATGTGGTGTATGGTAGTGTGAGGTATGGTAAGGTCATGTGTGGTAGTGTGAGGTGCGGTAGAATGTAGTGTTGCAAAGTGTGGTGTGAGTATGGTAGTGTGAGGTGTGGTAGGGTCATGTGTGGTAGTGTGTGGTATGGCAGAGTATGGTAGTATGAGGCGTAAAAATATATGGTAGACTGATGTGTTATGGTAGTGAATGGTAGTGCATGATATACCGTAGCAGTGTGTGTGTGTGTATGTGTGTGTGTGTGTGTGTGTGTGTGTGTGTGTGTGTGTGTGTGTGTGTGTGTGTGTGTGTGTGTGTGTGTGTGTGTGTGTGTGTATTTCTGCCACAGCCCAAGCCTAACACACTCTGGATCCGCCCCCCACCCCCCCAAAACTCTCTCTCCTCAAACTCTGTCAGTGCCACCACGTGAAGGCTCCCCTCTTCATCACCACTCATTCAGATTCAACACGCAGACTAAATCGCTGAGGAGGAGAGGTTAGGAAATCTTTTAAGTCAACAATCATATGGCCCATCGACTGCCAGGATTCTCTCTCTCTCTCTCTCTCTACCTACCTACCTACCTACCTACCAACGTATTTTATGTTAGCCTATATCTATCCACAAATCTATCTATCTGTGCCTGCCCATCTACCCACCTACCTATCTATCTACCTATCTATCTATCCCTCTTTTTATCTACTAGTATATAAATCCATCTATTTATCTATTTCTATTAATTAATCTATATATCTCTAAATCTAACGTCTGTTATTATATATATCTATCACAAATCTACATATCTATCTGCTAATCTATCTACCTATCCATTTACCTTCGTTCCTCCACCTACCTGCCTATCTATCAATCTATCTATATCTATCAATTAATCCTTATATTATCTATCGCTCTGTAGATCTATTACATAAAGTTATCTGTCAGCGTTGCCTTTAGATATTGATAATTATAATAATAATAATAATAATAATAATAATAATAATAATAATAATATTAATAATAATAATAGTAATAATAATAATAATAATAACAATAATTATAATAATTATAATAATAATAATGATAATAATAATAATAATAATGATAATAATAATGCCTACAAGAACAAGAAAAACAAAAACAACAACAGTAATAATAATAATAATAATAATAATAATAATATTAATAATAATAATAATAATATCCAAGAATATATTGTCCCTACTAAGTAACGACCGCTTTTCCCGAGAGAGAGAGAGAGAGAGAGAGAGAGAGAGAGAGAGGTGATGAAACGAACCTATACTCTTCGATTCCTCTCTCTCTCTCTCTCTCTCTCTCTCTCTCTCTCTCTCTCTCTCTCCAATACTCATATCTTAAACACACACACACACACACACACACACACACACACACACACACACTTTCCCCTCTCTCCAATATCCATATCTTAAACACGCAGTCTCTCTCTCTCTCTCTCTCTCTCTCTCTCTCTCTCTTTTACCAAACTATTTCATCCGTTTTGGAGAGACCCTAGGCAATAAATAATAATAATAATAATAATAATAATAATAATCCATCCATCCATCCATTGCCAGACGCCATGTATCCCAAACGGGGTGGTCAAGGGCTTAGAGTTAATTGTTTTACAGGGAAGGGCACTAATCCTCCACCAACCCCACTTGACACGTAGGGATGCCAACAGCATCTGATGTTCCCAGGCGGTCACCCATCCAAGTACTAACCAGACCCAACGTTGCTTAACTTCGCTGATCGGACGGGAAGCGGTGTACTCAAATAAATAAAACAAGATAAAATAACATAAAATCTATACTCCTTTCGCTTTAAGTTGGCATAAAATTGTCTTCTTTACAACCTGAATACTGCGATGAAACAAGGG
Source organism: Coenobita brevimanus (assembly GCF_032717465.1). Classification (NCBI taxonomy): domain Eukaryota; kingdom Metazoa; phylum Arthropoda; class Malacostraca; order Decapoda; family Coenobitidae; genus Coenobita; species Coenobita brevimanus. Next base: position 2,937,282 of record NC_136992.1, on the reverse strand, counting down.
ATTGGCACTAGAATATGGTGCTAGTCACGAAGAAGTGCTATGGACTGGGTGATGAGCGATAGATTTTTTTCCCCCATGTGTTACGTGAATTAAACTGCAAGAGGAGGAAATTCTGTGCTTAATTTACACTGCCAACACACTGCCAACACAGCCAACACACTGCCAACACTGCCAACACAGCCAACACACTGCCAACACTGCCAACACAGCCAACACACTGCCAACACTGCCAACACAGCCAACACACTGCCAACACTGCCTACACACTGCCAACACACTGCCAACACTGCCAACACACTGCCAACACTGCCAACACTGCCAACACAGCCAGCACTGCCAACACACTGCCAACACATTGCCAACACTGCCAACACACAACAGTACAACCAACACTGCCAATACTGCCAACACTGCCAACACAGCCAACACTGCCAACACACTGCCAACACAGCCAACACTGCCAACACTGCCAACACACTGCCAACACTGCCAACACAGCCAGCACTGCCAACACACTGCCAACACACTGCCAACACTGCCAACACACAACAGTACAACCAACACTGCCAATACTGCCAACACTGCCAACACAGCCAACACACTGCCAACACACTGCCAACACACTGCCAACACAGCCAACACTGCCAACACACTGCCAACACACTGCCAACACACTGCCAACACAGCCAGCACTGCCAACACACTGCCAACACACTGCCAACACAGCCAACACACTGCCAACACTGCCAACACAGCCAACACAGCCAACACTGCCAACACACTGCCAACACTGCCAACACAGCCAACACTGCCAACACACTGCCAACACAGCCAACACACTGCCAACACAGCCAACACAGCCAACACTGCCAACACACTGCCAACACAGCCAGCACTGCCAACACACTGCCAACACACTGCCAACACACAACAGTACAACCAACACTGCCAATACTGCCAACACTGCCAACACAGCCAACACACTGCCAACACTGCCAACACACTGCCAACACTGCCAACACAGCCAACACTGCCAACACAGCCAACACTGCCAACACTGCCAACACAGCCAACACTGCCAACACTGCCAACACAGCCAACACTGCCAACACTGCCAACACTGCCAACACACTGCCAACACACTGCCAACACACTGCCAACACACTGCCAACACAGCCAACACAGCCAACACACTGCCAACACTGCCAACACACTGCCAACACAGCCAACACTGCCAACACACTGCCAACACAGCCAGCACTGCCAACACACTGCCAACACACTGCCAACACTGCCAACACACAACAGTACAACCAACACTGCCAATACTGCCAACACAGCCAACACACTGCCAACACTGCCAACACTGCCAACACTGCCAACACACTGCCAACACTGCCAACACAGCCAACACTGCCAACACTGCCAACACAGCCAACACACTGCCAACACTGCCAACACAGCCAACACACTGCCAACACTGCCAACACAGCCAACACACTGCCAACACAGCCAACACAGCCAACACTGCCAACACACTGCCAACACCGCCAACACTGCCAACACACTGCCAACACAGCCAACACACTGCCAACACTGCCAACACAGCCAACACTGCCAACACACTGCCAACACACTGCCAACACACTGCCAACACAGCCAACACACTGCCAACACAGCCAACACACTGCCAACACTGCCAACACACTGCCAACACAGCCAACACACTGCCAACACTGCCAACACTACCAACACAGCCAACACACTGCCAACACTGCCAACACTACCAACACAGCCAACACAGCCAACACTGCCAACACTGCCAACACAGCCAACACTGCCAACACAACCAACACTGCCAACACACTGCCAACACTGCCAACACAGCCAACACTGCCAACACAGCCAACACAGCCAACACTGCCAACACAGCCAACACTGCCAACACTGCCAACACTGCCAACACAGCCAACACAGCCAACACACTGCCAACACAGCCAACACTGCTAACACAGCCAACACAGCCAACACACTGCCAACACTGCCAACACAGCCAACACAGCCAACACTGCCAACACTGCCAACACACTGCCAACACAGCCAACACTGCCAACACAGCCAACACTGCCAACACACTGCCAACACTGCCAACACAGCCAACACTGCCAACACACTGCCAACACTGCCAACACAGCCAACACTGCCAACACTGCCAACACACTGCTAACACTGCCAACACAGCCAACACACTGCCAACACTGCCAACACACTGCCAACACTGCCAACACAGCCAACACTGCCAACACAACCAACACAACCAACACTGCCAACACAGCCAACACTGCCAACACACTGCCAACACTGCCAACACAGCCAACACAGCCAACACTGCCAACACTGCCAACACACTGCCAACACAGCCAACACTGCCAACACTGCCAACACAGCCAACACTGCCAACACACTGCCAACACAGCCAACACTGCCAACACTGCCAACACTGCCAACACAGCCAACACTGCCAACACAGCCAACACAGCCAACACACTGCCAACACTGCCAACACAGCCAACACTGCCAACACAGCCAACACTGCCAACACTGCCAACACTGCCAACACAGCCAACACTGCCAACACTGCCAACACAGCCAACACTGCCAACACAGCCAACACAGCCAACACTGCCAACACTGCCAACACAGCCAACACTGCCAACACAGCCAACACTGCCAACACTGCCAACACTGCCAACACAGCCAACACAGCCAACACAGCCAACACTGCCAACACTGCCAACACTGCCAACACAGCCAACACTGCCAACACTGCCAACACTGCCAACACAGCCAACACTGCCAACACTGCCAACACAGCCAACACTGCCAACACAGCCAACACAGCCAACACTGCCAACACTGCCAACACTGCCAACACAGCCAACACTGCCAACACAGCCAACACTGCCAACACTGCCAACACTGCCAACACAGCCAACACAGCCAACACAGCCAACACTGCCAACACTGCCAACACTGCCAACACAGCCAACACTGCCACCGCCGCACTAAAGGGATGAGGTCAGACTGCCAGCCACACAGAGGCGAGTGTCACGCCCACTGCCGTGTGTACCGCGCTGTGTGTATCTCCATGTGTATGTGTACCCGCTGTGTGTACCTCAGTGTGTGTACCGTTTTGTGTGTACCTCCATGTGTGTGTGTGTTCCTGTCGTGTGTACCTGCTTTAGTGTGTACCTTTATAATTTCTCGTCTGTGTATACCCTGTTATGTACGTTTTATGTGTGTGCACCCTGCTGTGTACCTTCCTTTGTGTACTTTCATGTGTACCGTGCTGTGTGTGCCCTGCTGTGTGTACCTGTTGTGTGCATCCTGCTGTGTGTACCTGTTGTGTGTACCTGTTGTGTGTACCTGTTGTGTGTACCCTGCTCTGTGTACCTGTTGTGTGTACCTGTTGTGTGTACCTGCTATGTGTACCCTGCTGTGTGTATCCTGCTGTGTGTACCTGTTGTGTGTACCTGTTATGTGTACCTTGTTGTGTGTACCCTGCTGTGTGTACCTGTTGTGTGTACCCTGCTGTGTGTACTGTGTGTGCATCCTGCTGTGTGTACCTGTTGTGTGTACCCTACTGTGTGTACCTGTTGTGTGTACTCTGCTGTGTGTACTGTGTGTGCATCCTGCTGTGTGTACCTGTTGTGTGTACCCTGCTGTGTGTACCTGTGTGTGTACCCTGCTGTGTGTACTTGTGTGTGTACCCTGCTGTGTGTACCTGTTGTGTGTATCCTGCTGTGTGTACCTGTTGTGTGTACCCTGCTGTGTGTACACTGCTGTGTGTACCCATCATACGAGTGTCTGCTGTGTGTGCTGTGTGTACCGCGTCATGTGTACCGGGCTGTGTGTATCCCACCTCTGAGTACCGTTCTGTGTGTTCCTTGCTGTGTGTACCTTGGTGTGTGTGTGTATTTTCATGTGTGTATCCTGCTGTGTGTACCTTGGTGTATGTATGTTCATGTGTGTATCCTGCTGTGTACTCGTATACCTAAATGCACTCGCGTGTACGTATTTTGTGTTATATTCCATGTGCACATTACCTGCTGTATACAAGTAATTAAAGTTTACCTGTTGCCTATATCCAGTGTATGTTTAGTTAAGGTGTACATGGTGTGTGTGTCTAGTTAGGTGTACATGGTGTGTGCTTCTAGTTAGGTGTACATGGTGTGTGCGTCTAGTTAGGTGTACATGGTGTATGCGTTTAGTTATGTGTACATGGCGTGTGCGTTTATTTAGGTGTACCTGGCGTGTGCGTTTAGTTAGGTGTACACGGTGTGTGCATTGTCAGATGTACATGATGTGTGCGTTTAGTTAGGTGTACATGGTGTGTGCGTTAAGCCACGTGTACATGGTGTGTGCGTTAAGCTAGGTGTACATGGTGTATGCGTTTAGTTAAGTATACATGGTGTGTGCGTTCCTGTACCTGATCACCCCTTAACCCCTTCACTACGATGACCCGTTTTCCTTCTTATCTCCAGACGATTTTATTCAGCTTTGGAGAGGAGTTTCTCGCCGGGTAAGGAAGTTCCCTAACACCTCCTCCTTAGCGATTTATTTTTGGATATGGCTGGCTAAAATGCCTTTGTACGTTGTTTATGCAGAGTCTGGCGATGTTAGAAGGATTTATATAACGCAGAACAGGACAAAAAGGTATAATAAGCAAAATAAATCGCTTAGGGAAGGGTGTTAGGGAGCGTCGTGTTAGTTTCAGACGCTTTTCCTCAGCTCGGGCCTGCTCTCTCGCCTTGGAGGGGTTGGTGAGGGGGATTTTTTTACGTCTCTGGATCGGAAAGCCTCTCGTAAGCTGAGTGAAATCGTCTGAAGACAGCAAGATTAGAGGAGAATACATAAGAATACAACAGAATACAAAAGAATACAGTAAGGTACGAAAGAATACAAAATAATAGACTAGAATACAATAGAGTACAACAGAATATTAACTATCTATCTATAGCCCGACGCCCTAATCCCGCAAAGGGTGGCCGCAGACAAAGCGCCTCCAAGAAGCTCTGTCACCCACCATTTGACTGCCCTCCCCATAACTCCCTCCCTCCCTCATATACTTCTCAACTCCATCCCTCCACCTCATCCTCGGTCTTCCCCTCCCTCTCCCTCCCTCCACTCCACCTACATACACCCTCTTAGTCAGTCTTTCATTCTCCATTCTCCCCACATGTCCAAACCACCTCAGTGTATTTCTCCTGATTTTCTCAGCCACATCCACAATAGAATTCTAGGTACAAAAAGTATAATATGGAGTAGAATACAATAAAATACAACAGGATAAAATAAAGGGATGTAGGACTACACTTGAATACAGCAGAGTACGTTACGGGAGAATACAAAGGAATACAATAGGAGGCAATAGAAGAGGGTACAGTTAAACAGGATACAACAGAATAAGACAATGCAATATAATACAAAAGAATACAATGGAACAGAACGAAATATAGAAAAAAAGACGCTAATACAATATAATACAACAGAATACAACAGAATGCAATGGAATACAACAGACTACAAAATAGAATACAACAGAATAGAACAGAAAAGGGAACACTAGAGGAGGATGCGGTACAACAGAATACAACAGACTACAGCATAATACAACAGCATAAGATATAATACAACAGAATGCAAAGAATAAAATACAACAGATCAACACAATAAAGAACAACAGAATAAAACAGAATCCAATATATAAGTCACCAGATGGTAGGGGTTAAGAACATCACAGTTAAGGCCATCTAAGAGGCTGAATAAAATCGTCTGCAGTAGCAAGAATAACACACACACACACACACACACACACACACACACACACACACACACACACACACACACACACACACCACCGCCGGCAGGGCAACTTCGCTTCCTATGTTTACACTTGAATCCGTTTTTCCAATAATCCGGATCTATCCATCATGGCGGTCAAACATGGCGGGCGAGAGATATACAGTAGAGAGGGTCGATGGAGGTGCCTCTCTCCCTGCCTCACCTCACTTCCTATCGCCTCCTCCACGTCAGAGGGAATTGCCTCCATCTCCATCTCCCTCCATACCCCCATGAATACCCCCTCAAGGGCTTAAAGAGGAGAGAACTTCATCTTATATAAGCGAGGAGGGAGGAAGCCGCCATACACATTCGGCATAGTTTGCTGACGACCTTTTATACCCTCAGGGACTATCTGTTTCAATTTATCAAGCCGTGGGATCTACATTAACGATTCCTACGTATATTCTCAACTTTTAACTCTTTCTTCTGATACCATACTTTAAAGATTTTGATGTTTATTCTCCTTTTCTTCTCAAAGCAGTGGGAAATTTAATATATTCGAGGAGAGAGGATGGAATTGTACATTGATTCTAACCTGACAAAGTTCCCTCATCCCTTTGTGCTCAGTTGATGGCCAAGTGGAGTGAGACTGGAGAGTATATCTGACTAGTAACCAAGGAGATCCATTTGTCTCGTATTTAAGTCTTGTGTTTCTTGTAACCGCGACTTGGGATAGTATTCTCATCGGTTAAACTCCCTAGCATCTCTTCCTAAGTGATTTATTATCTGGATATGGTTGATTTTAATTATTATCCTTTCGTACGTTATTTGTGCAGAGTGAGGCGATGTTGAAATGATTTATAAAATACAAAGTAGGAGAGGCAGGTGTAATAAACAAAATAAATCGCTTGGAAAAACGTGTTAGGGGGATGGTCTTCAAGTTGTGGGAGTAGGCCAGTTCTTTCTGATGAAGACAAAGAGACTCTAGTGAGACTTTTACATACGGTAGAAATTACTGACTTTCACTTTTTATCTCTGCATGGATTATATCAATGTGTTATGCGACTGGTACACACACACACACACACACACACACACACACACACACACACACACACACACACATGCAGAGTATTCTCAATCATTCATTCTCTTCTCATACAGCTTTTGACGTCATTTTTAAAAGCAGACGAAAAAGAAGAAGAAGAAAAAGACGAAGAAAAAGAAGAGGAAGAAGAGGAAGGAGAAGAAGAAGATGATGATGAAGAAGAAGAAGAAGAAGATGACGAAGAAAAAGAAGAAGACGAAGAAGTTGGTGATGATGAAGGAAGGTGGACTGCTGGAGGAGGGCAATTTCAGCCTGTAGTCTACGGGGTTCACATTTACCTGAGACAACAACAACAACAACGACAAAAGACAACATGAACAACAACACTTCCATTTAGACCATTCCTAACTCTACCCCTATCTCTTTCACCCTCCTTCTCCTCATTCAATAATTTACAACTTGTGACGTTTATTACAACTCAAAACAACAACACTCATTCATCACCTGCTCTCAGACTCGACCCTTTCCCATCCACTTCAGATAACCTACTCTACTCCTGTGTGTACTTTCGGATACATAATACACCCACCATCCACCCACTCGATGCAGTGCTGCCTTCAGATGACTACATTGAATCACATGCCAAATAGTTTCCTGTAACCAAAGAAACCATTCACTATACATCTACCATCCACTCATTTGATGTAGCGCTGCCTTCAGGTGACTCTACACTGAATCACAAGCCAAATAGTTTCCAGTAACCCACGAAAACCATTTATTACGTTGACTGGTAACCATAGTACCAAATGACGCCTGGAAATCTTAATCTGGGGTGCTGAAATCAATTTTAGGGGGTGCTGGAATCAATTTTAGGGGGTGCTGGAATCAATTTTAGGATTTGCTGAAATCAATTTCAGGGGGTGCTGGAATCAATTTTAGGGGGTGCTGGAATCAATTTTAGGGGGTGCTGGAATCAATTTTAGGGGTGCTGGAACCAATTTTAGGGGGTGCTGGAACCAATTTTAGGGGGTGCTGGAATCAATTTTAAGGGGGTGCTGGAATCAATTTTCGAAGGTGCTGGAATCAACTTTAGGGGGTGCTGGAATGAATTTTAGACAGTGCCGGAATCAATTTCAGGGGGTACTGGAATCAATTTTAGGGGTTGCTGATGTAAATTTTAGGGGGTGCTGGAATCAATTTTAGGGGGTTCTGGAATCAATGTTAGGGGCTGCTGGAATCTATTTTAGGGAGTCTGAAATCAATTTAGGCGGTGCTGGAATCAATTTTAGGATGCTGGAATGAATTTTAGAGGAGCTAAATGAATTTTAGGGGGTGCTGGAATAAAATTCAGGGGGTGCTGGAATCAATTTTAAGGGGGTGCTGGAATCAATTTTAGGGGGTGCTGAAATCAATCTTAGGAGGTGCTGGAATGAATTTTAGGGGTGCTGGAATCAGTTTTAAGGGGTGCTGGAATCAGTTTTAGGGGGTGCTGGAATCAATTTTAGGGGGTGCTGGAATCAAGTTTAGGGTAGCTGGAATCAGTTTTAGAGGGTGCTGGAATAAATTTCAAGGGTTGCTGGAATCAATTTTAGGGAGTGCTGGAATAAGTTTTAGGGGAGCTGGAATTAATTTTAGGTGGTGCTGGAATCAGTTTTAGAGGGTGCTGGAATGAATTTTAGGGGGTGCTGGAATCAACATTAGGGAGTGCTGGAATCAACATTAGAGAATGCTGGAGTCAACATTAGGGGGTGCTGGAATCAATTTTAGGGGGTGCTGGAATCCATTTTAAGGGGGTGCTGGAATCGGTTTTAGGGGAGTGCTGGACTCAATTTTAGGCGGTGCTGGAATCATTTTAGGGGTGCTGGAATCAGTTTTAAGGGGTGCTGGAATCAATTTTAGGGGGTGCTGGAACCAATTTTAAGGGGTACTGGAAGCAATTTTAGGGAGTGCTGGAATCAACATTAGGGAGTGCTGGAATCAACATTAGAGAGTGCTGGAGTCAACATTAGGGGGTGCTGGAATCAATTTTAAGGGGTGCTGGAATCAATTTTAAGCGGTGCTGGAATCCATTTTAAGGGGGTGCTGGAATCAATTTTAAGGGGGTGCTGGAGTCAATTTTAAGGGGGTGCTGGAATCAATTTTAAGGGGGTGCTGGAGTCAATTTTAAGGGGGTGCTGGAATCAATTTTAAGGGGGTGCTGGAGTCAATTTTAAGGGGGTGCTGGAAAATGTTGCAGTACTGATTTTCTCTTATTGAGTTTGCTTAGTACTGGCATCCTTATTTTTTTTTTTTTTTTGAGAAAGTATAAAATAAATTGTCAAACAGCACTTCACTTAACTTTATTCTTGTAGTAGTGTAGTAACTGTAGTGGTGTAGTAAGTGTAGTAGTGTAGCAAGTGTAGTAGTGTAGCAAGTGTAGTAGTGTAGCAAGTGTAGTAATGCAGTAGCTGTAGTAATGTAGTAGTGTAGCAAGTGTAGTAGTGTAGCAAGTGTAGTAGTGTAGCAAGTGTAGTAGTGTAGCAAGTGTAGTAGTGTAGCAAGTGTAGTGGTGTAGCAAGTGTAGTAGTGTAGCAAGTGTAGTAGTGTAGCAAGTGTAGTAATGTAGCAACTGTAGTAATGTAGCAACTGTAGTAATGTAGCAGCTGTAGTAATGTAGCAACTGTAGTAATGTAGCAACTGTAGTAATGTAGCAAGTGTAGTAAAGTAGCAAGTGTAGTGGTGTAGCAACTGTAGTGATGTAGGGGGTGCTAGACAGTGAGATCGTGCTACAGGGAGTACTGAAGTCGACGAATGTTAAGAAACGGTGGTCTAGTGGGTTACGGCGCTGCAACAGGGTGGAGTTCGTGAGGGTTTATGTCTGACGATTGGCCCTACGTTCCTAATGGCAAATAAATAAATACATGAATATAAATAAATAAATAAATAGATAAATTAAGATAAAACAGAAGATGGACATAATAAACCACTTCAGAACGAGGAAGATTTTTTGATATTTTCTTGAGACTTATTCTAATATTTTCTTAAGACTTTCTGATATTATTTTCTTGAGACTTTTATATTATTTTCTTGAGACTTTTATATTATTTTCTTGAGACTTTTTCATATTATTTTCTTGAGACATTTATTTTTTATTATATTAAGACTTTTTTGTTATTATTTTGTTAAGACTTTTTTATATTACTTTTGAGACTGTTTTTCTGAAGACTTTTGATATTTTCTTAATATTTTTTGATAATTTCTTGAGAATTTTTGATAAGTTCTTGACGTCTAAATCTAAGAGTAAATGACCAGCCAGATGCCCTTAATGACAGTCGCATAATAATAATAATAATAATAATAATAATAATAATAATAACAACAACAACAACAACAACATTAATAATACTAATACTGATACTACTACTACTACTACTAATAATAATAATTATAATAATAATAATAATAATAATAATAATAATAATGATAATCCATCCATCTATCATCTAATCCTACGTTACCCCATGAGGAGTGTAGGAGCCCGGGGCTAGGCAAGTTGGTCCTGACATTTAAGATGAGAGTGACCAGCCTCACTCAAGCCTGAGTGGCATTACGTGAGCAATAAACTCCAACCACCCCTTGGATATAAACCTTCACCGGTTCAATCCGATTGGAGTGCCGTAATTACCCACTAAACCACAAGGTGCCCATTAATAATAATAATAATAATAATAATAATAATAATAATAATAATCGATCTATCTATCTATTGCCAGACGCCTTAATCCCGTAAGGGGTGGCCACAAACAAATCGCCTCCATGTAGCCCTGTCCCTCGCCATTTCACTGCCCTGCTCCCAGCTCACACCCCCCTCTCTCATATACCTCTCCATTCCATCCCTCCATATCCTTGGCCTCCCGCCTCCCTCTCCCCCCCTCCACCTCACTCATACACACTCTCCTCGTCAGTCTCTCACACTCCATCCTCTCCACATGGACAAACCACCTCAATGTGTTTCTCCTAACGCTTCCTGTCACATCCAAATCCACACCACAACGCTCCTTCACTTCCTCATTTGTCAGTCTGTCTCTCCACGTGACTCCACATGCTCCTTTCAAATAACTCATTTCCACTGCTCTCACTCTTGACTTCTGCCCCTCCAACAACGTCCAAGCTTCACTTCCATACGTTAGAGTTGGTATCACAATACTGTCATGTAGTAACTTTTTCACTTCCATGCTCACTTCCCTGTTTCTTATCACTGCTTTTAAGGAACCAGCAACCTTTCTTCCTTGTTGTACCCATTCAAGCACTTCACCCTCCAAACTTCCATCCTTACTCATCACACTCCCCAAGTACTTAAACGCACTCACATTTTCCGTTTCCTCACCATCCAACCTCACTGCACATTCACTGACTTCACTTCTCTTGAGAACCATAGCCTTACTCTTCCCTACATTCACCTTTAAATCACAATAACTGGAGACAACGATAAACAAGATAATTAACCAAAATAATTGTTCAAAGGGATTGGATTTCATTTATGACAGCAATTAAATATAACTATGGGTGACAGACTCAATTAAAAAGGCAGTGAAAACAATGGGGCAATTAGAGAGAGAGAGAGAGAGAGAGAGAGAGAGAGAGAGAGAGAGAGAGAGAGAGAGAGATTCTGTCTAAATGTCTGTAAAACTTACGTAATATTTCTTATAATACTGATCATGTACCCTTTCTCTCTCTCTCTCTCTCTCTCTCTCCCTGATTTCAATAAGCGTAGCAAACACCACTAAAACCAGCACTTCACAACGACCACAACCACAACTACCACAATCACAACTACCACAACCACAACCACCACAACCACAACCACAACTACCACAACCACAACTACCACAACCACAACTACCACAACCACAACTACCACAACCACAACCACCACCACCACAACCACAACCACAACCACCACCACCACAACCACAACCACAACTACCACAACCACAATTACCACAATCACAACCACCACAACCACAGCAACCACAATATCTACAACGAAGACCTCCAGCATCAAGACAATGACTACCACAACTACCACCATCACAACTACCGCAAAATAAACCACAACCAGAAAACCTACCACCACAACAACCACAACTTCTAGAACCATCACATCACAACCACTATATCTACCACTATAAATATAACCGCAAAATTCACCGCAGGAACTACTACAACTACCACAATCACCACAACCACAACCACAACCACCACAACCACAGCCACAACCACAACCACCACAACCACCACAAGGACATCAACATCAAATAAATAACCACCACTACCACAACTACGACTACTACTACCACCACGCCTACCACAACCACCACAACTACCACAACCACAATCACCTCCACCACAATTAATCCGCTCAGAGCTAAACCGACAAACTGCCTTTCCTGTTAATCCTTTTTGTTATCCCCCCTCTCTCTCCCTCTCTCTCTCTCTCTCTCTCTCTCTCTCTCTCTCTCTCTCCCAGCTTACCCTTTTAATATTAGATTCAGACAGCATTTTCTTCTCTCTCTCTCTCTCTCTCTCTCTCTCTCTCTCTCTCCAATAGGAACATGCCACTCCCTCATCCCCTTCTCTATGTCTCCTACCTTTCGCTTCCTCCCTCCTTCTTCCCCTCCCTCCAGCTCTCCACTTTTCCATCCCCCTTTCCTTCCCTCCCTCCCCCCTTTCCCCTTCCATTTCTCCAACTCATATTTCCCACCCCATCTCCCGTATCTACCCTCCCCCTACCCCTTCCCCCTCCCCCCTCCACCTCCTCCTCCCTCTTACCCTTTATAATTCCCCCTCCTCCATACACTCAACTCTCCCCCTCCCCTCCCCCTCCTCTTTCTCTCCCACCCAATTTCCCCTCCCGCTCCTCCTCCCCTCCCTCCCCTTCCCCCTTCCCCTGCTTCCCCTCACTCCCCCTCCATCCTCTTTTCCCCTCGCTCCCCTTCTTTCCCTCCTTCCCTTTCCTCTTCCCCTCCCTCTCCCTCCCCCTTTCCCCTCCCCCCCTCCCCATCCCCTGTGTCTTTTACCATTTGCTATCTCCTCCTCCTTTCTCCCCACCCCTCCCTCTCCCCTCCCCTCCTCTCCCCTTTCTCCTACCCCTCCCTCTGTCTCTTACCATTTGCTATCTTCCCCTCCCCTCCCCTCCCCTCCCTCCCCCTATGGAAATTACCGAGCGAAGCCAAACTACATTATTGGAACTCGATGTTAAGACCAGACAAGGGGAAGGGGTGGGGGTGGTGATGATGATGATGATGATGATGGTGGTGGTGGTGGTGGTAACGATGGTGGTGGTGGTGGTGATGATGATGATGATAATGATGATGATGATCGTGATGATGATGATAATGGTGGTGATGATGATGATGATGATGATGATGATGATGATGATGATGATGATGGTGATGATGGTGGTGGTGATGGTGGTGATAGTCGTGGTGATGGTGGTGATGGTCGTGGTGATGGTGATGGTGTTGATGGTGACGATGACGATGGTGGTGGTGTAGAAAAAGAAGAGGAGGAGGAGTAGGAAGGGAAGGAGGAGAAGAAGAAGGAGGAGAAGAAGAAGAAGAAGAAGAAGGAGGAGGAGGAGGAGGAGGAGGTGATGATGAAGAAGAAAAAAATTAGAAGATAAAAGAAGAAGAAAACAACAACAACAACAACAAGCAGTAGTATAAGCAGCAGAAGTAGCAAAAGTAACAGACGACAACGTAAGTAGCAGAAGCAGCTAAGCAGAAAAAGCAAAAGTAGCATTAGTCACACAAGTAGCAGAGGAGCAGTGAAGCAAAAGGAAAAGTAAGAGAGGAAAAGTAGCAGAAACTTAAGTAACAGAACCACAAGCAGAAATAGAAACATAAGTAACTGAAGTAACGAAGTAGCAGTAAAAGTTGAGGAAGTAGCAAAGTAGCAAAGAAGAAATGTAGCAGAATTATAATCAGAAGTGGCAGAAATGAAAGTAACACGTAGAAAAAGTAACAAATGTAAGTAACAGATGTACAAAGAGTAACAAGTAGCACCAGTAACAAAAAAGTAGCAGCTTAGAAGTGATGTAGAAAAGAAGTAACAGGAGCAGGAGTAGCAGTAAGAGTAAAATATGTCATAGAAATAAAAGTAGCATAAGTAACAAAAAGCAGCACATGGAGGACAGAACGAGAAGCCAAAGTAGCAGTGACAACAGTAGCAACAGTAGCAGAAAAGTAGCAGCAACAGCTAACTAGTAATGAAAAGACTAAATTAACAGAAGTAACAAAAGAAATGGAGAATGTGAGTGCATTCAAGTACTTGGGTAGTGTGATGAGTAAGGATGGAACTTTGGGGGATGAAGTGCGTGAAAGGGTACAGCAGGGAAAGAAGGTTGTTGGTACACTGAAAGCAGTGATGAGAAACAGGGAGGTGAGTATGGAAGAAGTCACTGCATGATAGTATTGTGATCCCTACCCTGACGTATGGAAGCGAGGCGTGGACCTTGCAAAGAGGGGAACAAGTCAAGAGTGAGAGCAGTGGAAATGAGTTACTTGAGAGGAGCATGTGGAGTGACATGGAGGGACAGGTTGACAAATGAAGAAGTGAAGGAACGCTGTGGGGTGGATGTGGATGTGGTTGAGAAGATTAGGAGTAATACACTGAGGTGGTTTGGACATGTGAAGAGAATGGAGAATGAAAGACTGACTAAGAGGGTGTATGTAGGTGAGATGGAGGGAGGGAGAGGGAGGGGTAGACCGAGGATGAGGTGGAGGGATGGAGTTGAGAGGTATATGAGGGAGGGGGGGTGAGTTGGGGGGAGGGTAGTCAAATGATGGGTGACAGAGCGACTTGGAGGCGTTTTGTCGGCGGCCACCGTTTGCGGGATTAGGGCGTCGGGCAATAGATAGATAGATAGAAAAAAAGAAATATAAGGAACAAAAGCAGCAAGGAACAAGAAGCCAAAGTAGCAAAAAAATCAATATCAGAAAAAGTAGCAAAGTAGCAGTGAAGACATTAAAGTAGGGGAAGTCATTAGGGAAGTAGCCTAAGTAACAAAAGTAACAAGAGAAGTGGCCTAAGTAACAAAAGTAACTAGCCTAAGTAACAAAAAGTAACAAGATAAGTAGCCTAAGTAACATAAGTAACTAGAGAAGTAGCCTAAGTAACATAAGTAACAAGAGAAGTAGCCTAAGTAACAAAAGTAACTAGAGAAGTAGCCTAAGTAACATAAGTAACAAGAGAAGTAGCCTAAGTAACAAAAGCAAGAAGAGAAGTAACCTGAGTAACAAAAGTAGCAAGAGAAGTAGCCTAAGTAACAAAAGTAACAAGAAAAGTAGTCAAAGTAACAGAAGTAGCAAGAAAAGTAGCCTAAGTAACAAGAATAAAAGGAGTAGTAGTCTAAGTAGCAAAAGTGGCAGCCATAAGTAACAAAAGTAGTAGACTAAGTAACAAAAGAAGTAGCCTAAGTCGCAAAAGTAACAATGTCTGGCAAGGAGAGGGCAAAGTAGCAGTAGCAAAAGTGAGGCTAGCAATAGCCCTGTAATGCTACTTTAAAGTGTTGCCCCAGGCTACTTATGAAGGAGCTACGTGGTCCTAGGGCTACCATGCTCACAGTAGCTCCGTAGTCTCGCTGGTAGTAGTAGTAGTAGTAGTAGTGGTAGTAGTGGTGGTGGTAGTAGTGGTGGTGGTGGTGGTGGTGGTAGTAGTAGTAGTAGTAGTAGTAGTAGTAGTAGTAGTAGTAGTAGTGGTGGTGGTGGTGGTGGTGGTGGTGACAGTAGTTGTAGTAGTAGTAGTAGTGGTAGTAGTAGTAGTAATGGTGGTGGTGGTGGTGGTGGTGGTGGTGGTGGTGGTGGTGGTGGTGGTGGTGGTAGTAGTAGTAGTAGTAGTAGGAGCAGTAGTAGTAGTAGTAGTGGTGGTGGTGGTGGTGGTGGTGGTGGTGGTGGTGGTGGTGGTGGTGGTGGTGGTGGTAGTAGTAGTAGTAGTAGTTGTAGTAGTGGTGGTGGTGGTAGTAGTAGTAGTAGTAGTAGTAGTAGTAGTAGTAGTAGTAGTAGTAGTAGTAGGATGATGATGATGATGATGATGATGATGATGATGATGATGATGATGATGATGATGAGGAGGAGGAGGAGGAGGAGCGGTGATGGCGGTGATAGTAGTTATAGTAGTAGTAGTAGTAGTAGTAGTAGTAGTAGTAGTCGTAGTAGTAGTAGTAGTAGAAGTAGTAAGAGTAGTAGTAATAAAATTAGTAGTAGCAGGAAAGTAGTATAAGTATCAGTAGAAGATACTGATTCGGTAGCAGTAGCATGAGGGAAGTAGCAGAATCGTCTAAGGAACAGTAGTATCAGTAGCAGGATTGAACTATAACTATCAGTATAAGGAGGAGCAGTGGTATCAGTATCAGTATAAGGAGCAGTATCAGTAACACTAGGGAAGTATAAGGGGCAGTAGCAGGAGGGAAATATCAGTATCAGAGTATCAGTATCGGTACAAGGAGCAGTATCAGTAGTATTAGGGAAGTATAAGGAGCAGTAGCAGGAGTAAAGTACTAGGCTAAGTATCAGTATCAGTAGTATTAGGGAAATATAAGGAGCAGTAGCAGGAGTGAAGTACTAGGCTAAGTATCAGTATCAGTAGTATTAGGGAAGTATAAGGAGCAGGAGCAGTAGCAGGAGGAGGCAACCGGGTCAGGAGATTTAAAACTTAAAGGTGTAAGGAGAGCCATGACGCCCCCCCTCCTCCTCACCCCGCCCCCCTCCTCCTCACCCCGCCCCCCTCCTCCTTACCCCGCCCCCCTCCTCCTTACCCCGCCCCCCCTCTTCCTTACCCCGCCCCCCTCCTCCTTACCCCGCCCCCCTCCTCCTTACCCCACCCCCTCCTCCTTACCCCGCCCCCCCTCCTCCTTACCCCGCCCCCTCCTCCTCACCCCGCCCCCCTCCTCCTTACCCCGCCCCCTACTCCCTCTCTTCCCCTCCTTTTCCCCCTCTCTTCCCTTTTCTTTCCCCCTCCCCTCCTTTTCCCCTCTCCTTCTCTCATTTCCCCCTCCCCTCTCTTTCTCCTCTCCTCTCACATCCCCCTCCCCCTCTCTTTCTTCCCTTCCCCCCCTTCTCCCTTTCTTCCTCTCTTCCCCTCCCTTTCCCCTCCTACCTTCACTTTGTTCCTCTTCCCCCTCTCCTCATTACCTGTTCCCTCTCACCCTTCTCCTCCCCTCCCTCTCTCTCCCCTTCCCTCTTTCCCCTCCCTCTCTCCCCTTCCTTCTCTCCCCTTCCCTCTCTCCCCTCCCTCTCTCCCCTCCCTCTCTCCCCTTCCCTCTCTCCCCTCCCTCTCTCCCCTCCCTCTCTTCCCCCTCCCCTCCAACGCTTAACCTTCTTACCTCTTCTTCTTCCTCCCCTCCTTCTCTCTCTCTCTCTCCCTCGCTCCTTACACTCCCTTCTCTTTACTTTCTCTCTCTCTCTCTCTCTCTCTCTCTCTCTCTTGCCTCTTCACCTTCCCTCCCTTCCCCCCCCCCTCTCTCCTCTCTCATATTCCTTTCTCTTCTTGCTCTCTCCTCCTCTTTCTCTCCTCCCCTCTTCCTCCTTTCTCCCTCTCTTCCTCCTCTCTCATATCTCTCTCTTCTAACTTTCTCCCTCTCTTTCTCTCTCTCTCTCCCTCTCATCTCCCCTCCTCCTTCATTGCTCTGCCTGTCTGTCTGTCTGTCTCTCTCTCTCTCTCTCTCTCTCTCTCTCTCTCTCTCTCTCTCTTTCCCCTCCTTTACCTCTCTCTCTCCTCTCTTCCAGACTCCTCCTCCTCTCTTTACTCTTTTTTCTTCTCTAGATCACCTTATTTATTTCTTAATTCCTTTTTTTAGCTTTTTTTTTCTCTTGATTTCCACCTCTCTCTCTCTCTTTCTCTCTCTCTCTCTCTCTCTCCCTCTTCTTCCCTACCTTAGCGCCTCCTCCCTAACAACCTCTTCTCTGCCGCCCTACCTACCTATCTACCTCTTCCTTCTTACCTACCTCCTTGTCTACCCACCTACCTACCTCTCCTGTCCTCCTCTGCCTTTCCTCTGTCTCCCTCTCATTCTCTCTCTACTTCCTGCCTTCCTCTCCTTCCCGTCTTTGTCCCTCATTCCTCCTCTTTCCTTCCCTACCTATTTCCCTACCTATCTCACCTACGTTTCCCTTCCTCCCATCTCTCTCTCTCTCTCTCTCTCTCTCTCTCTCTCTCTCTCTTAAACTACTCACCTCTCATCTTCTCTACCTAGTCCCTCCCTCTCTTCTCTCATCTTCTCTACCTAGTCCCTCCCTCTCTTCCTATCTCTCCTTTCCCTTCCTGCCTTTCTCTTCTTTACCTCTCTCTCTCCCTGCCTTCCTTCCTACCTACCTACCTGCCTACCTACCTACCCCCTTCCCTACCTCTTTATCTCCCTGCCTTCCTACCTACCTACCTACCTATCCCCTTCCCTACCTCTTAATCTCCCTGCCTACCCACCTACCTACCTACCTACTCACCTACCCCCTTCCCTACCTCTTTATCTCTCTGCCTTCCTACCTACCTACCTACCTAACCCCTTCCCTACCTCTTTATCTCTCTGCCTACCTACCTACCTACCTCTGTTCTCTGCCTACCCCTTTCCCTACCTCTTTATCTCCCTGCCTTCCTACCTACCTACCCACCTACCTACCTACCTAACTCCTTGCCTACCTCTTTATCTCTCTGCCTTCCTACCTACCTACCCCTTCCCTTTCTCTTTATCTCTCTGCCTTCTTACCTACCTTCCTACCTAACCCCTTGCCTACCTCTTTATCTCTCTGCCTTCCTACCTACCTCTGTTCCTGCCTACCCTCTCCTGCCTCTCCCCTGCCTCTACTTCCTCAGGCCTAAGCTGAAACCAAACACTCACTCACTGTTAAGAGGTAGGGTCCCTTAGGCGCCGAGGGTGGTAGTTGTGGTAGCTGTGGTGGTAGTGGGTGTGGTTGTGGTGAGTGTGGTAGTTGTGATGGTAGTTGTGGTGGTAGTGGTAGTTGTGGTAGTTGTAGTGGGTGCAGTAGTTATGGTAGTTGTGATAGCTGCGGTAGTAGTGGGTGTGGTGTTGGTGGTGTGGTAGGACGGTGGTTATGGTGGTGCTGGGTGTGGTAGTTGTGGTGGGTGTGGCGGTGGTGGTGGTGGGTGGGTGTGGTGGGAGGTGTGGTGGTGATAATGGGAATGGTGGGGGGGTTGTTGTGATAGTGGTGGTAAGTGTGGTAGTTATGGTGATGGATGTGGTAGGGGTGGTGCTGGTGGCTGTGGTAATGATGGCGGTGATGATGGTAGGTGGTGGTAGTGATGGGTTATTGTGGTGGTTGTGGTAGTGACAGTGGTTGTGGTGGTGATAAGTGGTAGTTGTGGTGTTGGATGTGGTAGTGGTGATTGTGGTGGTTGCAATAACGGTGGTAGATAAGACAGTGGGGCTAGATGTGGTGGTGGTGATGAGTGTAGTGGTGATGGTGAGCGAAGGTGATGATGGTGGTAGGTATGGTAGTGGTGGTGGTAACTGTGGTGATAGTGGTAGTAGTAGTAGTAGTAGTAGTAGTAGTAGTAGTAGTAGTAGTAGTAGTAGTAGTAGCAGTAGTAGTAGTAGTAGTAGTAGTAGTAGCAGTAGTAGTAGTAGTAGTAGAAGTAGTAAATATAGTAGTAATATTGTGGTGATTATTCTGATATACTCCTTTCACTTTAACTTGGCCTAATATTGCCATCTTTCCACCTTGAATGCTGAGCTGCAACATTAGATTAACACTAGAATACGCTGCTAGTCACGAAGAAGTGCTATGGAAAGGATGTAGAGCTGTAGCATATTATTTCTGCCAGCTACATAAGGACGAAAATCTGGGCCAAGAGCATAGTACTGGTGGCCCTACGCTGGAACTTTCACAACCACACAC
>NC_136992.1:2895000-2912500 GCF_032717465.1 Coenobita brevimanus | reverse complement strand
TTATTGGGATTGGGGGGGAGACTTTTATATTTTTGCTGGTATGCTGAAAGTCTATCGTTAAATGGGTCTGGGGATGGTTTCAGGGTATTGATTAACTTGTTCGGGATGGTAATGAATATTTAGAAGGTTCTTGGGTTAAACACCATTTCTTATGATTATATTTATATATGTATATGTATATAATTGACACACATTTATTCCATTATACAGCCTATCACATTTTTCTGCTAACAACGTATGATGCAATTCTGGGGGCATGCCTTCTTAATTACTTAGGGAAATAAAACACCTGGATCATCGTACACTTATGACGGGGAAATGATAAATAGTTAAATGACAATCTGTAGCAACACTTTCATGGGGTCTGGGAGGGTTCGGGTGGGAGGGCTGGGTGGGAGAAAGGAATCGGCCACATACCTCATAACAGCAGACTACACACTTCACTAGAAAATGTTCCATCGTTGCTTTAAACTAACATCGCTTGCTCAGGGGGTAACAGGGGTCCAACTTAGCTATGTTAGGTTGATATAAAACATCTAATATACACCCAGACACGCACACACATGGAGAAAATACGAAACTGACCGCTTTGTTTACGTCCTCGGCTGCACAACCCGACATGACGCTCGCCACAAGGTAAATCCAGCTTGCATATCGGCGTTTATCAAGTCTATCATCTTTCTCTGTCGACTCTTCAGCAGACAGAGTTTGTGAAATATATTATCTAGCTCCAAAAAATGAGCTATTTCAAATGCCGAGTGCATCATGGTTGTGTCGGAAATGAGTGAAAAATAAAGAGTGGGAGTGACAGGGTAGGAGTTGCCACATTTGCTAGAGATTGGCACCTTTAGAATTGTTTAATACTTCATGAGGAATCTGCCTCTACTTAACCTAGACATAAAAAAGCTTCTAAGAATATTCTGGTTTCATCCTGACATTGATCCTACTCACAGCGTAATATATCAGGAAATCCCTACGTGGCAACTTTGTGCGTTGTATGTAAACAAATGCGAGTTTGTTGACTGCTGATGTAATAATAACAACAACAACAGTAATAATAATAATAATAATAATAATAATAATAATAATACTCCCTTCACTAATAACAAAATTAGTCACAATCATCCATCACATATTTAATCCACCGTCCACCATGCTCCAGTAATGAACATCCCGCTTCAGTAATCAGATATAACAACAGCTGGTCATTAACTCATATTAATCACTCACAAATCACACAAAAAACCACGTTCGTTCAAAAGGGCAGTCAACAAACCGCATAGGACAGCTGGTTGAAGGGGGCTAAGAAAATTATAATGGACAAGTCTACCCTATTCTTCTCTCGTCCCATTTTTTTCCCTTCTTTCCCTCCCTCATTTATCCAATAAGTGAGCAATTAGAGTCAGTCCATCCTTTCAACTGGAGCTTCCCTACAACGAGGTGTCCTTTTTCAACTAACTGCTCTAGCCTAATCTAAGACTAGCTTTAGGAGGAGGGAAAAAGGCGCGCAAAACGACGCTCAAATTCCCCGCCTCAAACAAGTACATATACAGAGATAGCCATTTGTCAAACATCCTAAGACTGAAGACATAGCGAGGGAAACTAGTGTAATGTGTTAGTTATAGTTTTTGTGTTATGTGTAAGATCCACCACCATTTAACACAGTTGTAGAAACCCGTATGATGATAACAAACAAGCGATCGTTATTATTATTATTATTATTATTATTATTATTATTTACTGTATATATATAACTACACCGACGACTTTGACAGGGCTATGTTTATCTTTGGCAACTCGGCTTCATGCACTCACCCACCCTGACGAATTTCATTTTTCTTTCAAGCCTATTATTATTATTATTATTATTATTATTATTATTATTATTTTGCTTGGCGAGCGAGAATGTAACTTTTTTTTAAATAATGGTAATTTTGGCTTGGAACTAACTTTTTTTTTTTTTTCTGATTTTCGTTCTACCAAGCCTCTCTCTCTCTCTCTCTCTCTCTCTCTCTCTCTCTCTCTCTCTCTCTCTCAGACGAATGTTTAGTGAATGAAATGTGAATGAACTAAACCCCTTCAGTCGGATGATGCATTTTTCATTCCACTCTTGGCCCGTATTCTTGTAGGCTGAGGAGGCTCCCTAACACCTTTTCCTAAGCAACTTATTTTGACATACTATACTGTCCATCTCCGTAGTACATTAATCATTCTTCTATCGCCACACTCTGCATAGATGACGTACAAAAGGATATTAACCAGCCATAGCCAAGAATAAGTCGCCAAGGAAGAGGGGTTAGGGAAAAATACAGGACCTTGACTAGCAAATGCCTAAGCTGATTAATATCGTCTTCTGGTTTTTGGTTTTCTTTTTTTGTAACCCCGGTCTGTCTAACCGAGCAGACCCATCAACTGCATGCAAATCGTTCACGGAGGGTCGTCTCGTGCCTTCCTGATCGTCTTCCGGTAACAAGAATAGGGGAAAATCTCGTCATCGGAGTGAAGGGGTTGGAAAAAATCGTATGTTGGAAAAAGAATACGTCCTCGGGCTGAAGTGACGTAAAAACAATGAATTTAAAATAGCAAATAATCGTAATTAAAAGAGGTTAAGACAGCAATAACAGTAAGAACAGCAATAACAAAAACAATAATGATTTTAATAATAATAATAATAATAATACAAATAATAATGATAATAATAATAATAATAATAATAATAATAATAACAGTAATAGTAGTAGCAGTAGTAGTAGTAGTAGTAGTAGTAGTAGTAGTAGTAATAATAATAATAATAATAATAATAATAATAGTAACACTTATAATAATAATAATAATAATAATAATAATAGTAACACTTATAATAATAATAATAATAATAATAATAATAATAATAATAGTAACACTTATAATAATAATAATAATAATAATAATAATAATAATAACAGTAGCCTTGACTGGATCTCCTCCACATTAACTTGGTCGATTTTCTTTCGTCCTTTTTTCTGCTTAGTTCACAGTTTTGAGGCCTTACATTATCTCCACAGCACTTCTTCGTGACTAGCATCATATTCTAGCTTTCATCTCTTGTCATAGCTCAGCATTTACGATGGAGAGAGGAAAATTTTGGACCAAGCGAAGGTGAAGAGAGAATATTCCATGTTAATTTTTGGGCCAAGTTAGAGTGAACAGAGGATGGCTTTTGTCTTTAGGGAGATTTGGCAATTTTAGGCCAGCGAGAGACGGCAATTTTAGGCCAAGTTAAGGTGAACACAGTATAGCTTTTGTTCAATTTTGGGCCAAGTTAGAGTGAACAGAGTATAGTTTTTGTTCAATTCTGGGTCAAGTTTGAGTGAACAGAGTGTATATATAGTTTTTTTTTCTTTTTCTTTTTTTTCGTTTTTTTTTTCGACGGGGTGGGTGACACGGCAACAACCCAAGTGTATCAAAAACAAAGCCCCGGTACACCTACACCCTATGAATTATTGTTATTGCCTGGGTAGGGGAGGGGAGGGGGGTGTAGAGGTGATGGAGAGAGAAAAGGGGAGGGAGGGTGTAGTGGTGATACAGAGAGAGGAGGGGAAGGGAGAGGGGAGGGAGGTGTAGAGGTGATGAAGAGAGAGGAGGGGAGGGAGGGTGTAGTGGTGATAGAGAGAGAGGAGGGGAAAGGAGAGGGGAGGGAGGTGTAGTGGTGATGGAGGGAAATTGGGAGGGAAGGGAGAGTGTAGTGGTCATGGAGGGAAATTAGGAGGGAAGGGAGGGTGTAGTGGTGATGGAGGGAAATTAGGAGGGAAGGGAGGGTGTAATGGTGATGGAGAGAGAGGGGAGGGAGGTGTAGTGGTGATGGAGGGAAATTAGGAGGGAAGGGAGGGTGTAGTGGTCATGGAGGGAAATTAGGAGGGAAGGGAGGGTGTAGCGGTGATGGAGGGAAATTAGGAGGGGAGGGAGATGTAGTGGTGATGGAGGGAAAGGGGAGGGGAGGGAAGGTGTAGAGGTGATGGAGGGACATTAGGAGGGAAGGGAGGGAGGGTGTAGTGGTGAATGATAGAGAGGGGAGAGGAGGAGAGGGGAGAGGTGACGGAAAGAGAGAGGAGGGAGGAGGGGGCAGTGATGGAGAGAAACTGACAGCAAAAGGGTTAAGTTACGATTACAAACTGCGATGGAAAGCATATATTGAGCCGTATTCTCACTGGCGTAGCAGAAAATCCGAAGAGTACCCTTCTCGGCAAAAATTCTCCCGTAATTCCACACTTTTAGCGATTTATTTTGTCTACTGGTTCATGCTACTCGTACCTTTGTTAATTAAAAAACTCTTCCGCAACACCTCATCTTTACTGATTTATTTTGTCATTGCTAGTTCTTGTGCGTAGGTGTCGTATGCATAATAAATACTCGGAAATATTAGCCTGCGTAGTTCCATTTCCTGAGCGATTTATTTTTTGGCTTTAGAAATAGTTTTTTTTTTTTTTTGGCCTATAAGGCACAGACCTTACCGTATTTTATTTATTTATTTATTTATTATTTATATTGCAAAGTTAGTAGGCTGTCTTTGCACCTGCTCCTTAGCGATTCAGCCTGAGTGTTAAAACTAAATATTTCCTCACTGTTATTTAGTTTTTTTTTTTATTATTATTATTAACAGCCCACTCTGCATCGATTACACACGAGAGGACATCAGACGGCACAGTAATCGGCAAAATAAATCGGCAGAATAAATCGGCAGAATAAATCGGCACAATAAGTTGGCAGAATAAATCGGCAAAAGTAAATCGGCAAGATAAATTGGGAGAATATCAGGGTGCACAGTAATCGGCAGAATAAATCGGCAAAAAAAATCGGCATAATATCAGGGTGCACAGTAATCGGCGAAATAAATGGGCGAAATCGGCAAAACAAATCGGCAGAATAAATCGCTGACCGAGATGTGTTGCGAACTCTCCTAAACCAACAAGAATACGGCTATAATTTGAGGTCACCTGCTTTTCCTAATTGACATTTCGGATTCAGTAGGTCAGGTGAAAGAGATAACAGGCCAAAGGTCAAGTTAGAAGCAGGTCAGGATCGTATCAAAGGTGGCAAAGGAAGCTTCGTAACAAATTTTCACTAGCGACTTATTTTGCCATAGTATAGCCTAACATTGCCTTGTATGCTATTTATTTCACTGTGATGGCTACGTAATTTCCAACATCTGCACAGAAGAGGGTACTGAGTTGCAAGGTCAAAAATAAATCGCTAAGGAAGATGTGTTAGGGGATCCTCCGTGCCACTTTGAGTTCGACCCTTAGAGAGAGAGAGAGAGAGAGACATGGAAGTTGAGATAGAAAGAAATAGTTATAGTGTCAATATTCTCGCTCTCTCACCACTCTGCCCTAAGAGAGAGAGAGAGAGAGAGAGAGAGAGAAACATTACTGGATCGCTGTTAACTAGGAGAGAAGCAGGCATCCGTATACTTTCATCTCATCGTTAGAACTGACTAGATATGTTAGTTGGTCTTGTTAGTGGGCGCCTCTACGTGTGAGGTTGTATATGATGATCTGTACAAAAAACTAACAATCAGGGAAAACACTGTAAAAAACACGATAAATTTGATCACACACACACACACTCACACACACACAGTTCCTCCTCTTCCTTCTCCACACACATACACACATACCCTCCTCTTCTTTCTCCACACAGATACACACATATCCTCCTCTTCCTTCTTCTCCATATAAACACCAATTTGAAACGACATAAAAGTACATATTTGGGGAGGTTGATTAATTACATGTGTACAAACCTGCTTACTGGATGTATTTTAATATATAATTATGTATATTCTCTAAACAAAACTAGCATTGTGTAATATAAATGAGGCTGAACTAACACATCCTTCTATGTAGGCCGCATCGCTAGCCTAGTTCCACACTTTACCATTTTGGGGGGAGGTCCAACTAACAAAAACATCCACAATAGCATAGTTAGCCCCTCCACTACGGCCCCATCTTCTAAATTCCTGGCATCACCGGACGATTTTCCTCAGCTTCAGGGCAGATTTTTGTCACAGTGGTCAGGTTTTACAGATCCATTAACCGTTTCTCTTACAATTCGTCTCTCTTTGGCTGACTAAAATCGTCTGTAACTGGCAGGAATATAATAAATGATGTCGCCGTACTGAAGGGGTTAACACTCAAGGGAAGGGTAGGTCAAGGGGAATCTAAGTACTGAGCAGTGTCATCATCGTCAGAGGAGATTGCGGTGCGCCTTCTCTTCATTGATTTATTTTGCGTATTACACCTATCCGTTCCCATGTATGTTATTCAGGTCTTCTTAATACCAATATAGTTTGCATCAGTATCGTGCAAGGTGGTAGTAAGGTGTGACAGGCAGAATAAATCGCTACAGAAGAGGCGTTATGGTTTCTCCAACGTCAACAACAACGCAGCCCGCAAACGGTTAAGTTACGTCAACACCTGAAAAAATACAGTGCTAGTAAGTTTCTTCCCTTCGATACAAAATACAACCGTACAAAAGAGACTTGTAATGTACACTGTTCATTCCTATATTACATTCCATTTGGGTTTTTGTCATCATTACCGTAGTTGTTCTTGACTCAAAATTTGTATGACACGACCTACTTCTTAAACACTCCATCCAGGTCGGTTACTACAGCAATTCTCTATGGCAATGTTTGACTAGTTTACTTCCTATGTACATCAATTAGCATCCTCCACATCAGCCTAAACAGGTGTATTTATATATATTTACAAGTGTAGCGAGCTCTCTTAACGGTCTGAACAAAGAGATTCAAAAGTTTCTTCAATTATCAGCAAAAATACTAAAGACTGAACACAACTGAACAATCTGAACAAAGAATTTAAATATCTAAAACTGAAACAGATCACCAAAACTGATAATAGAAAACTGAACGCGCTTGATAAGGAACCAAGTTTACATCAATCAGTCAACATCCTGATTTGACTGACTTGGTTTACCCTATGGAATGTCTGAGTGTGAGAAAATTAAAGCAAAAGCCTGGATTCAAAAACAAACAACCAATTCCCTTTTGCAACTATGATTTGTGTTTGCTGGGAGGACAAGGAGAGTTAAGAATATCCCTATTTCTCGTCCTTGAAAAAAACAACATCTTCAACACATGGGAAAAATTATCGTACATTGATTTGCTGAATGGGCAATGAGCAGAGTGTGTTGCATCTCCACGTGTCTCTTGATATTCTTGCAAAAACAAATTCTAGTTGCAACAGACTGTTAACTGTGAGTTGTTTGAGAATCCTGGCTGGAATAAGTAATGAAAAACGACTATGATATAAAGAATCAACAGATGTCAACACTATGGACACGCAAAAAAAATCTGCGGCATAAACTGAATATAAACCAAAAGTATTGTAAACTATGGTACAGCACTAAGTATACCTGATGAAATAAGCATACACAGTGGTATACCAATGACTAATTACACAAGTAGTCAGGGTAAAGGACTAATCTTTGTCAGAGTCTAACAAATCAGTAAAATGCAAAACGTGAACAGAAATATGACCTGAACACTGTTAACAGCAACACACACATATACTACTTCCATTAACGCCTGGGGACTATCAAAGGATATATAGTTATGTATAATATATATATAAACATTCAATTTGTTAACATTAGTGGAAGAATTGCGGGTTCCATACTACACGTCTCATACCACCACCACGGCGGTCGAATATGTATATAAAAATAGAAGGTGCATATATCAGTGTCTTAATTACAGATGACAGGTAGAGAAAATGAGAGAGAGAGGGAGAAAGTGAGAGTGAGATCTTGCTTTGTCCTGCTTTCGAATGGCTAAGTCCGGGATTTCTTAAGTTACCCATAACACAGTCTTCACAAATTCCAATTCTCTTTGCATATTCAAACCCTCTCATTCCACACATAATAATATTTACTATTTACATAATCACCGTGCCCTCACTGACATTTTTTAATGATACATAATACGGATAAATTGTACTTTAAAATTTAACTAGAGTAATTTTTGTCTGTTCAGCATCCTCTCTGCAGCTCTCTTAATTCTCCTTTCTCCTATTCATTTTTCATCAACTTTTCGTCCTTCTTGTCTCCTCTTCTCTCCTGTCAGGGTACAATAAACTTCAATCAAGAAAACAATGACACACGTATGCCAGTAGAAAGTATTGTGTTTATTGTCAAGTCGGGTTCGCTCTAGCCAGCAGTCCAAGTAAACACAGACCCGGCGCCCGAATTGTACTCGAAGCTTCGCGCACACGGAGTTCGGCACATTTGAAAATCCTTCCTTACATACAGGAGATTTTCGCAGTAAACTCGAGTTCTTTTGCTACAACCATAGTTCCACGCAGTATCAAATCCATCATGAAGTTTTGTGAAATTCCGAATCCTTGCGTGACAGACTGAATCCCTGCATTTCATAGTTTCGAGCAGCATCATATCCTCCACGAAGCCATTTGAAAATTCGAGTTCTCACAGTGCAGATTCATGCCGAGTTAGTTCTTCACACTGTACTTTGCGCAAAATTCAATTCTTATGTTACAGTTATGTGCAAATTTGAATCTCAGTCATGTAGTTTGGCACAAGGCTGATTATTCCAGTGGAGCTCTGCACTAACTCGAATTCTCAAGTGACAAGGAGTTCCGCAGGCAATGGATTCCAACACTTTCTCACCAAACTATACAGCTAACTACCTCAGACAGCCCTCGAAAACAATGCGGTTTGGAATGTGATACAGCGAGTTGCGGAGACTAAGAGGTGTGAGATGAAATTAGAAAGAAATAAAATAAGTCCATGCAGTTTCAGAATTTTCCTTAGCATTCATAGTTGCACAAAAATGCACACACATTTATGTATATATATAAAAGTAGGAAACAAATCAGGGGACATACCTTTCTGATTATCATTTGCAAGTTCAGATATGTTTCAACAGGAGAGAGAGACAGTCTATAATGACCACATACAACGAACCGTGCATACGTAGGTTCGCGTCAACAGTTTATTATATTTTCCATCAATAAGAGCAGAACCACCAGGGGATACGTACAAACAGCAAACAGTTTATCTGGGGCACTCCGTTTATGAGCTATATAATTCGTATGTGTGTAAGAAGGGGAGGTTACAACAGGGGGTGGATGGTTATTTTTGTCAAGCCCTGTCTAGGGGCCTCATGGGGAGGTTTCAGGGGGCTTCAACAGTATATACCTTATCGCCAACAACTATAATTATAGATAACGGATATAACTACCAGGACCTCAGTTATAGCGCGCGCATATGGGGTGGAGGGTAACATTTTAAGGTCAAATTGGGACGCTTTTAGGGGCTGATTGGGGACATTTTAGGGACAGATTGGGAGCACTTTGTAATATAATTGGGGATATTTTAGGGGCTGATTGGGACATTTTAGGGACAGATTGGGAGCACTGTAATATAATTAGGGATATTTTAGGGGATGATAGGGGACACTTTAGGGACCGATTGGGAGCACTTTGTAATATAATTGGGGATATTTTAGGGGCTGATTGGAACATTTTAGGGACAGATTGGGAGCACTTTGTAGTATAATTAGGGATATTTTAGGGGCTGATTGGGGACACTGAGATCAGATTTTGGAGACCAGCATCAGAGATATGACACATTGGGACATTTTAGGGGGCTGGTTCAAGACGTTTAAGGGAGTGGTCTGGGGCATTTTAGGAATTAACTGGGGACATTTTAAGGGTAATTTGGGACATTTCAGGGGCTCATCAGAACACTTTTAAGGGCTGGCTTGAGACATTTTAGGGACTTGGAACATTTTCAGGGCAGCTTAGGGGCAGATTGGGGAACATTTTGCGGTGATATTTTGTTTACTGGATACGAGAGAACTGGTCCATGGGGGGAATAGCGCCTGGATACATAAAACTTGAGGGGCAGGGGATCAATTACGTCGTCACATAACATTAACGTTAATATGAATGAAAATCCACCAAATTCCACCATTAACATCTTTGTAGGGGAGGGGGGAAATATATATATGTATATGAAGACACATATATGCGTTGACCAATCATCGTCTTTGGCTTTGATGACGTAATGGTGCTGCAGCCAATCAGCAACTTCGACATGACGCCATTAAACTGGCGCAGATCATCGACTTTGTCTTTAATGACGTCACAATACAGGTGCCAGTCAGCAGCTATGGCTCTGATGACGTCATGGTGCTGCAGCCAATCAACAGCTTCGACTTAACGCCATGAAACTGACGTAAATCATTGGCTCTGGCTTCGATGACGTCACGAAACCGGAGCCAGTTACTGACTTTGGTTTCGATGACGTCACGACATGCACCAATCAGCGTCTTTGACTTCGATGACGTGACAATACGAGCGCCAATCAGCGACTTTATTTACCCCGGTGACGTCACAACCCGAGGCTCTTGGCAGTGTACGGTTTGGTCGCATAATAAGGCGCAGCTTAACCGTCTGCGCACTTTGACCGAATGACCTCTGACTATATGTGCAATCTGACCGAATGCGCAATGACCATCTGCGCATCTGACCGTCTGCACACTGACTGATTGCGCACTTACCTGACAACATTGCGCACATCCACCTCTACTACTGACACACCCACATAATAACACTGTAAATATATTGCCAAACAAACGCCAGGGGAGCCATCTTGTTCTTCCTCTTTCCTCTTCTTCCTTCTCTTCTTCATTGCTTTTCTTCGTCGTTATTCTTCTCTTCATTTTTATTCTGCTTCCTTTTTCTTGGCTTTCTTCCCTTTTCTTTCCTCCTCCTCCTCCTCCTCCTCTTTCTGCCTCTTCTTTCTCTTCTTCATTAGAGTGTTTGGTTTCTCCAGTCTCCACCATCATCATCATCATCATCATCATCATCTTCTTCTTCTTCCTCCTCTTCCTCTTCTTCTTCTTCCTCCTCTTCCTCTTCTTCTTCTTGCTCCTCCTCCTCCTCCTCCTCTTCTTCTTCCGTGTACAGTCTCTCTCCACCATAGCAAGTGCCTTCAAAAGCCAACCAACCAACCGTATATGAGGTAAAAGTACATGGGGAAATCCGCCTCTATGTCCTCTCGAAATAAGGACGATAATACTAAAGCCTCACCAGGTATATTATTAACAGCAAATATAACCCTTAGATTACTCATACACACGTTCTATATCAATCCAAAAAAAGAAAAAAAAAAGAAAATTCGACCGCTTGGGGGCAAAAAGAAAAAAAAAAAAAGTGCCATTCCAACCACCATTCAAAAAACGTCCTTATGGTACTCGGTCGGAAGGTTGAGAATCACACATTGACTTTGCCGGCACTCAAAAATCGACCCTTTGTCCTGGGAGCATAAGTGCGAAAATCGGCATCGCCCCTAAACTCGAGGTCCATGTCCACCACCTCGAAAACAAATCCAAAAAATTCGCCCTTATTTCACTAGGGCATAAGAACCAAAGTCACGTGAAATATCTTGGTCTATGAAGCACTACCTTAAAACAGACAAAAATCGATCATACTTCACTAGGCCATAAGAACCAAGATAGCGTGTTCATATTTTGAGGTTCATAGGGGCACTATAAACAAAAGTCACCCTTATTCCACTATACCATAAGAACTAAAGTCATATAATTGTAGTTCTCGGGGTATTCAACAAAAATCACTCTTATGTCACTATGCCATAAGAACTAAAGTCGTATGATTGAGGTTCACGGGGTCACTAAGCAAAAATCACCCTTATTTCAATGGGCCATGAGAACCAAAGTCGTATGCCATGCTCTGAGGTCCATTAAGCACTACCTCCGACAGAATTCACCCTTATTCACCTAGGGCATAAGAACCAAAGTCATATGTGATTACAATGGGGGGGAGGCCTAACAACCACAAAACACGTAATATATAACAAACTACAGTAATCCGCGGCGTGGCTAACCGTCCAGTTAATCCCCTCGACTCAGGTGGCGGATTTGTGCTGTGTCTTGCTTTCTCTCATGGCGATTTCATTCAGTTTAGGGGGGGATTTATTTTTATTATTATTTTCTTCCCGACTGGAGGGGTTGGATATTGCCTGTAAACCCCCCGGAGAGATTTACGGAACTGGAGGGGTTATAAACAGCCTTCATAAACCCCCTCAGTACCATAGCTCTTTCCCTAAGCTGAGAAAAATCGTCTGATAGAAGAACAAGCCCCAGGACTGACGTGACCCCGAGCCTACGTGGGATTTAACCACTTCACTACGATGATCTGTGTCTCAGTTTGATTCCCGTTGCCTCCAGACGATTTTATTCAGCTGTGGATAAGACTCTCGTGCGGGGGGAGGGTTGGGGAAGGCCGCCCCCAACTCCTCCAAGGACCACGCGTTCAGGGAGTTTAAATGGCCCTATCCAACCCCCCCCCCAGGTCGATAAGGAGTCCCCTAACCTGAACAAAATCGTCTGGAAAGAGCAAAGATAAAATACAGATGACGTCCTCGCCCTGAAGGGGTATTCTTATTTTTTGGGTCATCCCAGAACAATAAGGGTGATTCTGGTACAACATATTTTTTTTTACTTATAATGAAAATCCAGCCTAAACCCCTTCAGCTCGATCACTTTTCAAAACTTCATCTTTTTATTTTTACCAGACGATTTTATTCAGCTTTGTGGGATTCAGGGTACAGTTAATCCCTCCAGTTCTATAAGTCCCTCCTGGGAAAATTTCAAGTCCTCCAGCAGACGATTTTTTGTAGTAAGGACAGACGGCCATTAGTGAAGGGGTTAGTGAAGGCTACACCTAACCCTTCCACATCAAAGTCTCTTATGAGCTGAAGGAAATCGTCTGCATGTAATAATAATAATAATAATTAAAAAAAAAAAAAAATAATAATAATAATAATAATAACAGTACGATGATTTTTATTCTTATTCTCATTATTATTAATATTACCACCATCATCATCAGCCCGACCTCTTTTCCCAAATAAGGAAAGGTTATAATAATAATAATAATAATAATAATAATAATAATAATAAAAGCGTCATCGGACTGAACGAATTTAGGCAAAAACCACACAAAAAAATATATTGTACCTCACCTTTAAAATTTAAGTGACAAAAATACGGGCCTAAAAACGCAGTATATACCCTTAAGCTTAACTCCACCCGCTGACGTATTTCTCTGTCATCCAATTTAACAGAAAATACGGATAGCTTCGCGTCTCCAAACTGCCCTTGCCTTCGAATATGCTTTTTTGAGAGCATTAAAGAATAATTTGAGTCTCCGAAACCATCCAAGCCTTTGCGTATTTCTTCTCCATCCGGTCTAAGGGCAATTCTGAGTAGATTCGAGCTACCGAACTGCCCAAGCCTTTGTATATTCCCATTTTCTTTTAATCCAAGGGCAGCTAGAGTCTTCAAAAGAAAAAACAAACCGATATAAATAATTCTTTTTTTCTTCAGAGATCTAAGGCCCACGACTCGCCCGCCCTTACTCCTCTACCAACCACCTCAACCTTGGAATGGGTTCTTGAGGGTAAGGTTCAGTCTGGGGGTGTTCAAGGTTCACTCAAGAGAAGAGCAACTTGTTTGTCAATGTCAGTTTGTTCAAAAAGTTCTATTTCCATTCTCCTAGGACTTCTTGTACCATTTTCCAACCCTATTTCCTCCTGTGAACTTCATACGAGGTTGCTTGTATCTATCCAGCCTTGTTCTCTCTTTTCTTAGCTCGTGTATTTCACTTGTATTCTTCCTTGTACTTCACGGTTCCCTGTATTAATTATATGTCTCACCCCAATGCTGAAAACCTCCCTCCTTTCGCCTCCACATTCTTAGGCTCACTTGCTTGTCCTTCCCTCAGTACAAATGTCACCACTGTTCGCTTTACTCACTCGTCACCTTTTTGATATATTACTTTTCCATAATTATAATATTATTCCCAGTCCTCCAGGGCAAACTCTTCGCTCCATCTCCTCATCAGCATGAATAAAATTTCTCTGTTACATGACCCGGCTCTACGTCAACGTGCATTAACATGGCGTCTCAAGATACCACTCACTAACTCCGAGTTGCGGAATAGAGAATGTGTGTTTTTTTTTTTTTTCTTGTCCCTCGGTATCTTCTCCAGCTGAATAAATGTACTGAAGACCATGCACTTCAACAAACGACATCTGTTGAGTATTCATAACGCTAACAACCCAACACACTGCCTCTCTTGAGTGTTGTGTGAGTGTGGGTGAGAGTTGGGTGTTACGTGAGGCCGACAGAGAAGGGGCGTGGTGGGGGGGAAGCCATGAGAGAGAGTGATGCGTGGAGGCGGACGATATGCATGAGAGGAATTTGCATTAAAGTCATCAGAAAGAGTGTATAACATGGAGAGAAAGAAGGATGAGGAAAATTTATGAAAGGCATCAAGAACTGTACAGTATACATTGAATAAAGAATGCATGACAGAATGAATGATACGACGCCGCGAAGAGTGCATACCCCGAAGGAAGAAAGCTAAAACATGAATTACATTAGATATCTTAGAAATGAACAGCTTGATGAGAGAATGTATGAAAGACGCACATACGGCATAGCATGTGATAAAACAGTATGGAGAAAATAGAATGTAAAAAAGGAAAATGTATAAGAAGAACAGAAAAAAAAAAGCGAATTTCTAGAACAGGATATGCATTGGGGCACAAAAAAGGTAAAAAATAATGATAAAATATTGTACAATGTATTTCAAAGAGAATATATTTTTTAGAGGAAGATACGAGATCATAAAGGCATGGTATATTAAAAACAATTCAAAGGAAAAAGAACTTATAGAGAAATAATTTATATGTTTTAGTGAAAGAAAGAGGAAAAGGCTGTAAGGGTTTTTGTCTTACGTGAAATATTGAAAAGAATGTCATGTCTAAATATTAAAGTTATTATTCAGATGTAACAAACTCAGCCTGACTTTGACCCTTTTTCAGATCTACTCCTTGTATTGCACGTGGCTTGAGAGGCTTCTTAGTACCTCTTCCATGGCGATTTATTTTGCAGAGTATACCTTCACTTCTCCTTCATGCTTCTTGTGTCGTATTTATATCAACATTATTTTCATTATTCTATACGTAACAAGTGGGTGGTGAGTTGTAATGTGCAAAATAAATCGCTAAGGAAGATATATTACGGAATCTCAAAATCCTAATGTCAAAGTCGGGCCAAAACTGTTATATATCTTCAACAATAATAATTTTGATATTTTTAATTTTGTCAATACACGATATTAGAAAACCCATGAGGTGTTGTAAAAAGGAGAGAGAGAGAGAGAGAGAGAGAGCTATCTGAATTCAAAGTGTGTGTGTGTGTGTTTGTGTGTGTGTTTAGGTGCTAAAGTTCGAACATGTGCGCATGAACGTGTGTGCGTAAGTGTGTGTACATAAGTGTGACCTGCATAATTAGCGACTGGTTGATGTTCAGCGAAGCGTGTGTGCGTGTGTGTGTGTGTGTGTGTGTGTGTGTGTGTGTGTGTGTGTGTGTGTGTGTGTGTGTGTGTGTGTGTGTGTTAGGCAGAAGGGTACGAGCGATGTGGAGTTGGGAGGAAATCTATGTGGATGAGACAGAGTGAGGACATAGAGGCATAGAGTGGAGTTAGGTAGGAAGATTTAGCACTATGTGGAAGAAGAATGGAGTGGTAAAAGGTAGTGTGCAAAAGGAGTGTAGTGATGTGGAGTAGTGTGGAGTAGTGTGGAGTTATGTGGATGTGGAGTACGAAGAAAGAATGGTATGTGGAATCAAGCAGTGGTACGGGGTGGAGTGAAAGAAGAACGTCGTGATGTGAAGTAGTTCGGAGAGATGTGGAGCAGTGTGAAGAAGTTTGGAGCCGTGGAGTAGTGTGGGATAGTGTGGAGTCGGATGAGAGCGAGTTTAAGTGGAGAAGGAAGAGGAGCTGAGATGTGGTTGAGAGTTGCCGGAGAGTACAATGATGTGGAGTAGTGTGGAATGATAGCAGATAATTTGTGGAAGAGATGCTGAAGAATACAGTGATGTGAAGGAGTGTGGAGCAGTGTGGCGTAGTGTGGAGTCAGACGGACGCGAGCCAGTGGAGGTGGAGTAGGAAGAGGAGCTGGTAGGTAGCGCGGGCAAGGCGTGTGGTGAGGCGGGGGGATCAGCTGTAGTACCCCCTGGACACGCCCTGACGCCGCCGACTGTGCCACTTGCAGGTCAGGATTCGAACATAGGTCCTCCTGAAGGCGGCGTTGCAGAGGGCGTAGCACATGGGGTTGATGGTGGAGTTGATGTAGCAAAGGTAGTACGAGAAGTCCCACAGCTGACGCGGGATGCAGTCGTCAGCAGGGCATGCCAGCACGGTCTTGAGGAGCACCAGGACATTGTAGGGAGTCCAGGTCACGATAAATGTCAGCAAGATGGCCGACAGGGTCTTGGCAGCCTTACGGTCCTGCTTCTTCTCCTGGCTCTTCTTCTTCTTTTTCTTCTTCTTCCCCGGGGCCATCGTGCCGCCGGAGTTCAGCGTCCCGCCACCGCCACTGCTTCCGCCGGCTGCGCTGCCGCCCGAGTTTCCGCTGCCCCCCGGTGTGGTTTTTGCCAGCTGCTTCGGGATGATCTTGGCGTTCAGGGGTATCTTGACGTCGGGGAGGTGTGCAGCGCGGCGGGTGGGTGTGGGTGAGGCAGCGTCAGGGCCAGCGGGGTGAAGGGAGCACTCTACCCTGGTGGCGCCGCTGGGGTCTGAGCACACTGAGTCACCCCGCCGCGCAAGGGGAGATGTGCCACGTTCGAACCTCAGCTTGGGAGCAGCCGTACCCGTGCCAGTGCCGTCCTGGGGTGCAGCGCCGCCTCCTTCCTCCTCTATCATGAGAATGGAAGGTGGATGCAGTGGCCCGTCCTGGGAGGGGTCGTGTGGCAGGCGGATGAGAATGGTGTAAACGGAATCCGAGGAGTGTGACCGTGCCTGAAGCCTGCCTCCCACCATGGCGCTACGTCCAGCCACACCCAGGGTACTCTCAGCGCGGGGCAGTGTGGCGGCGGCTCCGTGGTGATGACTGTGGTGTTGCAGGTGGTGGTGGTGGTGCGTGTGGTGGTGCAATCCCCCGTGGTGCGCCGGGTCAGAGCGCTCCACCAAGGGGATCATGGAGTTCTGGCGGTAGCGTGTGGGTGTGGTGAGGGGCTCGCGGATGTAGTTGAGTGAGGTGCAGCGTGAGACTGATGGCGGAAGCATGGTTTCCACGGAACCCGGGGTGGGGCAGCCACTCCTACCACTTGTTCCACCACCCTGGCTGCCACACTCCTCCCTGTCCACTGTACGCTTGATGCACGACGCCAGGCCACGGCAGCACCACGACCCACGACCACCCTGCAGCAGAACACACATTAGTATCATCATCATCATCACTATCATCATCACCATTACCTTCATCATCCCAACATGACTCACACCAGCCACCAACACACATAAACATCATTATAATCATCAGCATAATTAGAATAAGCAACATCAGCATAATCCTAACCTTACAGCACACACACACACACACACACACA
>NC_136992.1:2885000-2890000 GCF_032717465.1 Coenobita brevimanus | reverse complement strand
ATATGAGGGAAGGGGGAGTGAGTTGGGGGGAAGGGCAGTCAAATGGTGGGTGACAGAGCGACTTGGAGGCGTTTTGCTGCGGCCACCCTTTGCGGGGTTAGGGCGTTGGGCTACAGACAGATAGAGTGAGTGACAAACAGTGGGTCTGAGCGAAGATTTGTAACATCTATAGGGTTGTCTGGTAATTCTGAGTAGCTATCAAATTCAGTCAAAGGCTATGTGACTCAAATGCCCTCGTGGTTGGGGAGTGCTTGCTGGCTACGAAATTCCCTGCCTAAATGTGCCCGGCTTCGATTCCTGGTACGTACAGCTGGTGACACTCGACCCAGGTGTCCATTCATCCTTTGCGGGGTGTACTTGCCCTGTCTGGAGTGTGCAGCCATCGCGGAAACACAAAAACGGCCAAAAGACTTCCATAGAGGAAATCAGTCTGGTCTCTCTCTCTCTCTCTCTCTCTCTCTCTCTCTCACACACACACACACACACACACACACACACACACACACACAAACGATATATATATGTGGGTATAACTTTATGCAAAACGTTGTGTATATTTATGTATGTATCTATCTATCTATCTAACTACAGTATCTACCAACCCATCTATCAATCAATCTATCTATCCATCTATCTATCTATCTATCCATCTATCTACCTATCCACGTACACGTAAACGCATCGCCATCGTCCGTACGTACCACATTGGCGGCGTACTTGGTGTTCTCGATGACCATAGCTGTGGGGACGTACGTGGTCTCGATCTCGTCCATGGCGGTGGAGGATTCGGAGCGCTGACGTCGCCAGTCCTCGGCCTCGACCACCTCCTCGGCCTCGCTGTGTGGGGGGGAGGGGGAGGGGTATAGGAGAGGGGGAGAGGGATGTGTGAAGGAGAAGGAAGGGGACGAGGGAGGGAAGAGAGGGATGGAGTGTAGGAGGGAGGAAAAGTGAGAGAAGGATGTAGAAAAAGGAAGGAGAAGAGGGAGAGATGGAGGGGAGGGTTGGGGAGGAGAGAGAGAGGGGAGAGAAGGAAGGTGAAGAGAGAGGAAGAGAGAGGGGAGAGTGGGAGGAGGTGTGAATGAGGGTGAGAAAAGTGGGGATGGGGGGAGGGAGAGTAGGAAAAAGTGGGAGGGGGGGAGGGAAATGGCGAAGATAGATTGTAGGAGAGATTGGGGAGAAAAGTAAGGGGGAGAGAGAGAGAGAGAGAGAGAGAGAGAGAGAGAGAGAGAGAGAGAGAGAGAGAGAGAGAGAGAGAGAGAGATAAGGTGTGAAAAAAGTGAAGGAAATGAGGTGGAAAGACAAAACAAGAAAGAAAATAAAAAGAAAAATGGGAGGAGGAGGGACAATGGGGAAGGAGGGATTTAAGAGAGAGGAGGAGGGAGAAAAAGGGAGAAGGGGAGGGAGGAGGAAAGAGGGAGAGAGGAGGAAAAAGAGAGAGAAAGAGGGGGCGAGAAGTTTTGAACAGGGTTTAAGAATTGACGAGGGAGAAAGAGGGACATGAATAGAGAGAGAGAGAGAGAGAGAGAGAGAGAGAGAGAGAGAGAGAGAGAGAAAGAGAGAGAGGTGAGGATTTTGAGTGAGGATTACGGGAGAGGGGGTTTGGGGGGGAGGGGAGAAAGAAATCCGCATTAATCCTCCTTCACCACAACACAACCCTTATTTACATCCACAGCACAACACGGGATTAATGAACGTCATGCACAGGTTCCGCCACCATGCACCACCTCTCTCATTCACTCTCAGTCCATTCGCTTTAAACGTTTGGCTATCCTTGTCTTATTATCAGCGCTGTTTTTTTTTCGCCCTTTTTTTTTTGGTAAGGGGGGGTGAGGGTTGCAGATGGATAAAAAACAACAAACTGAAAGAAATGAACGAAAAAAGTGGCAAAATAAATTAATAAGTTACCTATATATATATGATCAAATTATCTTCTCGTTTTCTTTCGACGTTTTCTGTTTTGAAGGGGGACTTTTCTGCTTTTATTTGGGGACCTTTTTCCAATATTTTTTTACTCAATTTTCCGTTTTCTATCTCTTCTTAATATATTATAAAATTACTTGTATTTCGTTTATTCAAAATTATTCCATAGATTTTTTTTTTTTTTTGGGGGGGAGTATTCATCAGCATAGGGAGTAGATATATGGATTTTTTTTTCTATATATCTATTTTCTTTCTCTTTTTTTTTGGGGGGGGGGCAGAGGGGGGGACTTAACTGGAGTAGTACAGAGATATTTATAGAGATTCTTTAATAAATTGAAAAATAAATAGGAACTTATAATTATTTTCTTAGACTAAATTGACAGGGGGGCTTTGGGGGGGGAGATGGGGGGATGGGGCATAGACAGTCGCTCGATGGGGGGGGCGATTTTAAAATGTGTATGGGGAGGAAATGAATAAGAGTAAATAAAATCTGGGGAAAGACGATTTTTTGGGGGGAAGAATGACAATATTTTTTTTGGGGGGAGGAGGAGGAGAATTGAGATTTTGGAGGGGGAACTGACGATTTTTTTTGGGGGGAGAATGACGATTTTGGGGGGGAATGACGATTATTTGGGGAGGAGAATGACGATATTTTTCTGGGAGGGGACTGACGATTTTTTTGGGGGGAGAATGAAGATATTTTTTTGGGGGGACTGACGATTTTCTTTGGGGAGGAAGAATGACGATTTTTTGGGGGGGAGACTGACGATTTTTTTTTTGGGGGGGGGAGACTGACGATTTTTTTTTTGGGGGGGAGAATGACGATTTTTTTTTTTTGCAGGGGGGGGGGACTGATTTCATGTTATTGTGGTGTATAAAAATAAATAAATAATTCTGTTGGATTTGATATTTTCTGGGGTGACTGAATGAACGAATATGGAAAGCAAAATTTGAGTGAAAAAAGAAAAAATGAAAATAAATACTATTGTTACAAGCCTATGAGTAAATCTAACAATATGGAAAACGAAAATTATTGAAAAAAAAGATAGAAAAACATAACTGGAATTTCTATCTTAATTACACCTCTAAGCAAAATTATATTCAAATTATTAAGCCAATTAACATTAACAACTCAAATTACTAGACTAATGAGCTAATATCAAGCACAATTACATTTAAATTACTGAAAGCCAATTGGTAAAAAAAGTAGAATGAAATT
Organism: Coenobita brevimanus; assembly: GCF_032717465.1. NCBI lineage: Eukaryota > Metazoa > Arthropoda > Malacostraca > Decapoda > Coenobitidae > Coenobita > Coenobita brevimanus. Next base: position 2,886,861 of record NC_136992.1, on the reverse strand, counting down.
ACCAGCTTCATTATAAACTCTAGGCATAATTGAAAATAAAATCAATCAGAATAGGTAATTAATTCTAACACTAACACTTTGTACCTCTAAGAATAACTCAATTTAGAAGCCAATTACAAACCAGACGTAAATTTCAGGCATAAAGATACTGGAATTACTAGAAGCCAATTAGAATAAAAAATTACAACACTAGCTTATGAACAATTTCCAACCATGACAAAAAAACAAAATGATGAAAGCCAATTACCAACAATGGATTAAAAAGCACTAGATTATTACGCCTATTTCAAGCAAATTGGGGATAACAATTTTGAAGGCCAATTAGACAAAAAAAAAATATTACAGTACTAGCATATAAATAATTTCTAAGCATGAGAGAAACAGAAATTAATAAAAGCTAAATTTAAAAAAATGGGGAACTAGAATATATGGAGAATCTAGCCTTAACCCTTTCAGCCTTTGTTTCTTTTATTTCCAGACGATTTTGTTCTGCTTAGGGGGATTTTTCTTTCGACAGGGGATTGAGAGACTTAATAAAATCCCTTTTTTTTTTACTATAGATTCTTTCCAAATTGTCTTAAATGGTATGTTTTGGTCTGATAAAAAAAAATGAAAAAAGTCACCAAAATAAGCAAGGAAACGTTTATTATTATTATTATTATTACTATTATTATTATTATTATTTTTATTATTATTTTTATTATTATTATTATTATTATTTTCATTATTATTATTATTATTATTATTATTATTATTATATTCTTGCTGCTTCCCCATGATTTTATTCAAGTTAATGTTTTTCCTTTACTATCTTTTTTAATTTTCGTTTCTCTCTTTCTTTCTTTCTTTTATTTATTTATTAATTTATTTATCTTTACTACAGGGGTTAGATGCAGCCTTCACTAACCCATAAATAATAAAGATAATAAAATAAATAAAATCTCTAGCAGCAGCAAGAATAAGGTCCATTTTTGCCTGTATCAGTAAAGGGGTTTATGGTAACTATCCAGTCCAACTCGAAAAAAATCCCCAGTTTCGAAAATCGTCTGGAAAAGGCAAAAAATCGTCTGAAAATAGCAGAAAATCGTATGAAAATAAAAAATAGTCTGGAAATAGCAAAAAAAAAGTCTGGAAATGGAAGAAAATCGTCTGGAAATGAAAATAATCTGGAAATGCAAAAATCGTCTGGAAATGGCCAAAAATCGTCTGGAAATAGCAAATAATTCTTCTGGATATGGCAAAAAATCGTCTGGAAATGGGAAAAAATCGTCTGGAAATTACAAAAAATCTCCTGGAAATTAGAATACATTGTCTGGAAAGGGGGGAAAATCGTCTGGAAATCACAAAAATCCTTTGGAAATGGCAAAAATCGTCTGGGAATGGAAAAAATAATCGTCTGGAAATTGCAATAAACCATCTGGAAATAAAAATCGTCTGGAAATGGTAAAAAAAATAACACATAATCGTCCTGAAAGAGCTAATAGGGATGGATTCAAAGCCCCTTCATTACGATGGGATTTCCTTAAGCTGAATAAAATCGTCTGAAGGTTCCAAAAAAGGGTCTTAAAATATGATAGGAGGCTAATTTTTCTCTTCCATTTCTTTCCCCTCCTTTTTTTTATTTCTCTATTGTCAGACGATTTCCTTCAGCGGCCTCTCGTACTGAAGGGGTTAAAATTAGATTCAGGAGTATGGGGAAAATAATGATAAAAAATAAATAAAACTCATATATAATAATTGAAAAACTGTATAAGTGAAAGCCTTGACCTCTTCAGTGCAATGACGTGCTTTTTTCATTTCCTTGCAGCCTCCAGACGATTTTATTCAGCTGAGGGAGGATGTCTAGTGTCGGAGGGGTTTA
>NC_136992.1:2870000-2880000 GCF_032717465.1 Coenobita brevimanus | reverse complement strand
TGGTGGTAGACCAAAGAGCAATGCAAGATATGAAAATACTCGTACTCTTTCGCTGTTAGAGTGGCAGCCAAAACAGACCAAAAAATGTTATGGTACTAAAGGTGTTAAGTACACTGCTTATTCAGGACTTGTTCTCTCTCTCTCTCTCTCTTTCTCTCTCTCTCTCTCTCTGTTTCCTGCTCTCTCCTCATAGGCAGATGGAGAGAGAGAGAGAGAGAGAGAGAGAGAGAGAGAGAGAGAGAGAGAGAGAGAGGACGAAAAATAGAGAAAAAAGCTTCATCCATTCTGGCGAGGGCTGGCACGGACACTGCAATAATTCCCTCTTCCCGTTCGTCATCGCTCCATTTCTTTTTCGTTCGTTCTTTTCAGCTTTTTAATCTTTCAGTCCTGTAACCTTTTTCCTTATTTTTTATATCCCTTTACTACTACCAGACAACTTTATTAAGCTTAAAATATCCCTCTAATAAAAAATAAAGACTAATAAAGGATGTATTTAACCCCTTCAGTTCGAGAAATATCTCAAAATGTATATAATTGTCTAGAGATAATAATAATAATAATAATAATAATAATAATAATAATAATGATGATAATAATAAATGATAATGATAACAATAACAATAATAATAAATAATAACAATAATAATGAAAATAATAATAATAATAATAATAATAATAATAATAATAATAATAACAATAATAATAATGAAAATAATAATAATAATAATAATAATAATAAAAACGTATTGAAAGTATTAATGTTTCACCTAGTCCCTCAGTCTGAGAGAGAGAGAGAGAGAGAGAGAGAGAAAGAGAGACGGCGATTTTAATGTACACAAATTCTTCTGGCAGTAGCAAATATATAATTGTGAGTCTAAAACATTCCTAACACTCTGAATCACACGCGTCAATTAATCAAAACTTTTATCGCAGATCTGGCGTTCTCTTTATGTTTTTGAAATTTCTCTGGAATATTTACTTCGAAATTTGACATCACTTTTGTCCCACCACGCGTCTCAGCAGATCATGAATTTGGCTCTCTTTTGTGTTGTTTTTGTTTTTTCTTGGAAGGAACGGTTTGCGGGCTCCTGACATTTGGTTCCTTCTTTCTTGCATAAAAAAAAAAAAAAATCACCGAAGGAAGCTGGTCACTCACTGATGTACAATTGGTTGCAAAAGTCCCGTCACTTCCGCTTATCTCTCCAAGGGCTTTGAAAATTTGTGTCTTTATGAGGAAGCAGACAAAGCTGGTGACGCTGATCTGTGGCCAAACAAATAAATAAATAAACAAATATATGAATAAATAAATGATAATAAGTATTGGTGTTGGCTCCTGTGGATTCATCTGATTTCCACTGATTTTCAAAGTGGATGGAGAGGGACACTGTAGACGTGACTAAACTTTTCTTGATGATACTATAGTGAGTGGCATCTGATGGTTCTCTCTCTCTCTCTCATGAATTCTGTTCTAGTGTATCACATCAAATGATATCTCCACATTTTTCATGGGTTCTTTAATAGAGCGCACAGCCGAATTGTTTATCTGTGTTATCAATAGTTCCATATAATATAAACATTAGGTGGTTCCGGGAGTGCATACCCCTAGACGATTTTATTCACCTTGGATTTACTATACTCTGTTCACTTTATCTTGGCCTAAAGTTGTCATCCCACCATCTTGAATACCGAGTTGTAACATTAAATTGGCCATGAATTACGATGCTAGTCACGAAGAAGTGCCATGGCGAGGATGTAAAGTTGTAACAATGTCTGCCACTGAGCTACGTGAAATAAGCTGCAAAGGGACGAAAATCTGGGCCAAGTTAAGGTGAAAAGAGTATAGCAGTGAAGGATGGGCCTGTCTTACACCTGGCCCAGATGAACGTGCGGTGGGTATGAGCGCTGGAGTGGTGACATGTGAAGGCGTGTGTGTGTGTGTGTGTGTGTGTGTGTGTGTGTGTGTGTGTGTGTGTGTGTGTGTGTGTGTGTGTGTGTGTGTGTGTGTGTACAGCCTTCATGCATATTCACCAGAGAACATAATTTACTCCACTCCCGCGTCACATGCTAAATTATTTATCCGCCAGCCCCTGAATGCGCTAGAGAGAGAGAGAGAGAGAGAGAGAGAGAGAGATCCGGGGAAATTTTTCAGTCTGCGCTTCGTGTTCGCGGGTGAGAAAGAAAACGGGAGATGAGTAAATCGCTTTTCCATTCCATCTTCCTTACATTCAGACGCTTTTATTCAACTTGGAAATCATCTTCACTACTGAACAAGAAATAGGCATGTTCAAAAGTTAACGAAGGGAGGATTGACGGGGTACGGTAGACCCATGAGCTTCCCGACTATGAGCCCGTAGGCGGAGGACGGTACGCTACTCATCCTTCCAGCAAAATCAAACACATAAGGACCCTACAGTGGAATTCTCAAGCATATTTACAACCCATGCCCTGTCGAAAACTTAGACCAAAATATTACAGGAAGACCTAAACATAAGATTTTTTTTTTACACCTATCTCTAATCGTCCTGCAGAAAAAAAAAGTTATAACCTGCATTAATTTTCGTATCATAACAATCCACACACACAAAAAAAAAGAAACAAAGGCTTCTCCCAACTTTCTCCACTCTGACCTATTGGATATTAACCTGTTCCATCCAATCCTAGTAAATCTGCCAATCTCATCTCTCCAGTTTGTTCTCTGCCTGTCTCTTCCTCTCACTCCATCTCTCTGTCTCATCCTCCTGCCTGTCTCTTGCTCGCTCTGTCTCATCCTGTGTCTCTTCCTCCCTCTCTATCTCATCCTCTGTCTCTTCCTCTCTCTCTGTCTCATCCTCTGTCTCTTCCTCTCTCTCTATCTCGTCTCTGTCTGTCTCTTCTTCTCTTTATCTCATCCTCTGTCTGTCTCTTCCTCTCTCTATCTCATCCTCTGTCTCTTCCTCTCTCTATCTCATCCTCTGTCTGTCTCTTCCTCCCTTTCTATCTCATCCTCTGTCTGTCTCTTCCGTTCTCTCTATCTCATTCTCTGTCTGTCTCTTCCTCTGTCTCTATCTCATTCTCTGTCTGTCTCTTCCTCTCACTCCTTCTCTGGGCTGCCATTCAGTTACCCTGGTTGTTAATGTTGTTTGTTCTATGACGTGACCTGCCCACATCAATTCATGGTTTTTTACTGTAGTGATTATGTCCTCTCTCTCTCTCTCTCTCTCTCTCTCTCTCTCTCTCTCTCTCTCTCTCTCTCTCTCTAAATTTCCTTTCCTTCATCACCCTCTCTCTCTCTCTCTCTCTCTCTCTCTCTCTCTCTCTCTCTCTCCCTCTCCCAGATTAAAACATCCACTCCACACTTTTCGAGCCCGTCTCCATGGCAACCAAACCTCATCAGATCGAGGACATTTCTCTTGACTGTGGTTAAAGACAAGCAATTTTTTTTTTCTCTCTATCACCATGACGATTATCTTTTTTTTTTTATTCCTGCTGTTTCAGACGATTTATTCTCTTGTTTTAATATCCAAGACGGTTTTTCTGGCTTGGGGAAATCTCTCTCTCTCTCTCTCTCTCTCTCTCTCTCTCTCTCTCTCTCTCTCTCAGTCCCTTTGAATTTCTTGCCCTCTCTCTCTCTATATATATTCTTTGCCTTCTTCATCATCATCATCATCATCTTTGCGAAAATAATGCTAATTTTGTGGCTGAAATTCATATACTTTCTCTCTTCCTCCCTCCCTCCTCCTCTCTCTCTCTCCCTCTCTCTCTCTAAATTCCTTGCCTTCATCCTTATCATCATCCATGTGAAAATAATGCTAATCTTGTGGCTAAAATTCACATAATTCACATTTCCTCCCGTCACACGTCTGGCGATTTTATTGTGTACATGAAACAGCTCCCAAGTCATCGGTAGAATATTATTTAAATCCATAAGAACTAGCGTATCGGTGAAAAATATAGGCGCTTTTTCGGTCTATATTTTTTGACAGCTTTCCATTCCTTCTGTATCATCCTTTCTCTCTCTCTCTCTCTCTCTCTCTCACATGGGATGGAAAGTGGCCGCCGACAAGAGGTGAAAAAAAAAGAGAGAGAGGAGAAAAGAAAGCACTATATCTTTCCACAAACGTAGCGCTGTTTATGATTTAACTCTCAGCACCTTCGTACTCGTATTTTTCACCCATTTACATTATATATAGAAAATTACCGCAAAGCTTAAGTATAATTCATCTCAAAGTAAAAAAATTAATCCCATCATCATCACCACTTTCATTATAATCATCATCGTCATCATTAACACCACCACCACCATCATCATCATCATTATTTTCTGTTATTATTCAGTACATATTTACGTTTCACCTATTGACCAAAATCTTGACTATAATAACACCCCGAAACTAATCTTCAGTGACCTCAAAATCCAAAAACCATCATCATTATCATCATCATCATCATCATTTTCTATAATTATTCAACACATTTATATATCACTTATAGACCAAAATCTTGACTATAATAACACCCTGAAACTAATCCTCAGTGCCCTCAGAATATATATATCTATATATCTATATCTATATCTATATATATATATATATATATATATATATATATATATATATATATCATGCTAAGCTCACTTCTATAAATAGGGTGAGTTGTGTCCAGAAGTAGGAAAATGGGATGAAAAAATATATATATATAGATAGATAGATAGATAGATATAGGAGAACTACCAGCACAATGCCCAACAATCCACACTTTTTAATTTTATCATTTTAATCTTTAATATATTCGTCTCCAAAAATCGAACGCCACAAAATTATAAAGTACTCCACCTGAGTACTTTAAAAAAATCATAATAACGTTTTGTTTTGGTGACGAAAGTGGTCGATTTCTTTACTCTATATTTTACAGACCAGTTCGTATGTATCTAAAAATATACCTTAAAACAAAGACTAAATGAAGGGGAAGTTAATTTTTTTTCTAATGACCACTCAGATACAGGATGATTTTCCGGGCAGATTGGGGTAAAAAAAAAAAAGGAATGTTAACACAGATTCAACCATTACTGAGCTATAATTACTGATATGGGTTAATTATGAAAGTGGCCATTTTCGCCATTAAATCATTAGTAAACGTAGCTCTATTACAACTCAAAATTAGACCCGTGTTGATATGTATTTTTCCTCTCAAAATTAGCCGATGAATAACCTGCTGAAGCTTCTTACATAATTCGCGGGACACCCTGTATAAAATTACCAGTTTTAATGATGCGTTCGTGGAAAATAATAAATAAATGAATAAATAAATACATCTGGGTGAAGGAAGGTGTCGGTGTCTGTACACTTAACACTTTATATTTAGCGATTTATTTTTAAGCATCATATTCGTTTATATATGTTTGGCACTTTATACTTTAAGGACTAAGTCAATTTCTTTACATTTAACAATTTATTTTTTTAAGGATTCTCTCGTGAATAGGCAAGGCAGCTGTCAGTTTCTTTATATTTATCACTGCATATCTTTCAACATCAGTTTTAAGGTTTCGTACATAAATACTTAAAATAATACCTTAAAAACACGCATGAAAAAAGGAACTTGTCGATTTTTATATATTTAAGTCCTCTATATATTTAAATCCTTCATACATTTAAATCCTTCATACATTTAAATTTCCCATTGATTTAAATCTCCCATAAATTTAAATCATCCATAAATTTAAATCTCCCATAAATTTAAATCTTCCATAAATTTAAATTTCCCATAAATATAAATTTCCCATAAATTTAAATCTCCCATAAATTTAAATCTTCCATAAATTTAAATCTCCCGGTTTTAAAGGTCCATGTGAGGGTACCTAAAATAATGACTTAAAATACAAACTCTTTTTTAGTGAGGGTACTTGTGGATTTCCTTAAATTAAAGATGATATATTTTTGTCTGCTTCTTATTTACAGGAAAGTCCATATATAACTCTCCTCCTCCACTACGCTGGGGGATTTCTGGTGCGTTGCGTGGACGGCTCTGTCAGCGAAATCAGTGTCAGTCCTGCATCATTTACTCGTTTCCTACTCCCACTGCCACACCCACGCCCACACCAACAGGCTGAGCCATCCCCACAACACATAAGATACCACCAAGTGAGTTTCTAGTGAAGTGATGTTTATTGACCTCCCTTTATATAAAATTATCCTATTTTTAAGGGTTCCCAAGTAATAGTTTCCCCAGTTTTAGGACCTTATAAGACAATACCTAAAATATTACCTTAAAACACACCAAGTTTGGGGGAAGGCAGCAGTTGTGGTTACCCTAATACCAAGCCCATTTTTTGTCCATTTCCAAATTTTTTACATTTAACAATTAACACCTTACATTTAATAACTTACACTCATTTATCATAACTGGGAGGCCGAGGCAGCGGGGCGAGGCGACAGCTGAAGCCAGACATTTACCTTTATTCTTTATCATTGTTTATCTGGGGGTATTTTGGGGGGTAGTGGTGGGGGGGGTCATTTATTTTGAAAAAGGGGGTGTGGGGGGCGGGGTGTTGGGGGGGTGAGCAGATCCATTGAAGAAAAAAAATCATTCATATTTTTTTTCTAAAGAGGGGAAGAGGGAGAAGGAAGAAGAAGGGGGAGAGGAAACTTGCTGTGAGAAGTTTAAACACTTTTCGTTTTTTTAATAAAGAAGAAATTATTTTTTTTATATATCATACATATCTCGTTCCACAATATACACAGCTTGAGAAGAAGAGTGACAAGGGGTATTTTATATATATTTTTGTTATTTTTTTCTGGGGGATGAAAAGGGGAAAAGAAAGATGACAAAAGAGAATTAGCTCCTTTTTTGTTAGTATGCATTTGGTGCTGTTGCTTGTATCATTCTCTCACTCTCTCACTCTCTCTATTTTTTAAAGTTTTCTCTAGTCCCTAAAATCCCAATGGTTTCTTTATTTTAGTTTATTATTGTTTTGGAAATCAAAATTCTCAGGGATGATTGTTTTGATTTATGAATATTTCTAACAATATTTATATGAGAAAATTTTAATGTATATATCAGAAATTTAGAATGTCAATAAAATCCATTATGCATATTTATTCCTTGTGTTTTAAATATTAGACGAATTAGAGAGATAAAGAGTGATTAATTAGAGATTAAAGAGAGAGAGAGGGGTGAGTCTCCAAGCTGATCACCAGAATATTTATCAATGTATATTTATAAATGTATATGACCAGTTTACATGACACACACACGTACATGGATACAAAAAAACCCACACAGCCTGAATGGTGTGTACACATAAGCCATAGGTGGTGGGCACATACATACAGAGACATACACACATACGCACACACATATGGGGGGACGAGGTGTACACGAGTGATGTACATATATAGAGAACACATGACGATCACATTTAGGGATTCCTCCATTGTTTTTAGGGAGGAGGGGGAGGGAGAAGGGGAGGAGGGGGAGGTGAGGAGGGGCGAGAGAGTGGGGAGGATTGAAGGATGAAAATCTGGAGTAAAATGGTCAAAGTAACTCAGTTGAAAGTAATGTATATAGATTTTAATTTTTCTGGATTTATATAACTTGTTGCATATATTTTCGTCTATAGTGATGGCTTAAATTCCATTCAAAATTATTATTATTATTATCATTATTATTATTATTATTATCCTTATTATTATTGTTATTATTATTATTACACTCAGTACTCGTAACACTATCATAATCAAAATCATCAGCATTTTTTATCATTACTGTTATTATTATCATTATTATTATTATTATTATTATTATTATTATTATTATTATCATTCCAATCTACTCATAGTTATAAACAATAAATCACACGTGTCATTAAACAGAGGTGCCCAACTGCCCATCAGAACGCTGGGTCTTCAACAGCCAATCAGAACATAGGTAATGGGGGTCCTCAGAGCTCCTATAACCCATCAGATCATCCCTAAATTCATCAGTGTCACTCAGAATTCATCGTATACTTCAACAGCTAATCAGAACGCGGGGTAATTTTAAAAACCAATCAGGAAACGTGAGAAATTTCAGCAGCCAATCAGAACAGTTAATTTCAGCAGCCGATCAGTTGACGTAGAAAAGCTTACTAGCCAGTCAGAGCCACGTGGAAATAATTTACTAGCCAATCAGAAAACACGTGGAATAATTTACTAGCCAATCAGAAAGTGGAAAAATTACTAGCCAATCAGAAAACACGTGGAATAATTTACTAGCCAATCAGAAAACACGTGGAATAATTTATTAGCCAATCAGAAAGTGAAAAAAATTACTAACCAATCAGAAAACCCGTGAAAAAATTACAAGCCAATCAGAAAACAAGTGAAAAAAATACTAGCCAATCAGAAAACACGTGGAAAATTAACTCGCCAATCAGAAACGAGTACATTTCAATAGATAGTCGGTAAACAGTAATCTTCACCAGCCAATCAGAAAATACGAGAAATGTTAGCAGCCAATCAGAAACCGTATCATAGTTTAATGCTCGTTCACAGAAAACGGCACATTTCACTCGCCAATCAGACAACAGGTTAAAATTAATCAGCTAGTAAGAGTAAATTTTATCAGCCAATCAGATAACAGGGTATAATTCATCACCCAATCAGACATCAGTAAAATTTATCAGCCAATCAGATAACAGTTTAAAATTTATCAGCCAATCAGATAACAGTTTAAAATTTATCAGCCAATCAGATAACAGTTTAAAATTTATCAGCCAATCAGATAACAGTTTAAAATTTATCAGCCAATCAGATAACAGTTTAAAATTTATCAGCCAATCAGATAACAAGTTTCTATATCACACCAGAACAGCAATCAGTATCAATAAAAACTACATAATACGGAAGGTTTGCCAATCAGATCACTCATCAAAAGAAAAAATTGTCCAATCAGAAAAATGTAACAAGAAACAATCAGAAAATGGAAGTAGGAGTTAAATCTCTCCATACCAATCAGATAAAGTCAGAAAACTGTAAAAAGAGAGCCAATCAGAAAACCGGAAGTAGGAGGTAATGCACTCCATACCAATCAGACAAAAACAAGCACACGGTCTCAACTCGCCAATCAGAAAACAGGCAGCTCCCTAGCACCTTTTCCTAAGCGATTTATTATGCTTGTTACACCTGATTGTCCTCTTCTGTGTTACGTCAATCCTTTCAGAATCGCCATACTCTGCATAATATAACATACAAAAGGATATTAACCAGCCGTATCCAAGAATAAATCGCTAAGGAAGAGGTGTTAGGGAGCCTCCTTAAAAGACGAAGATTCAGACCCAAGAAGCCAATCAGTCATTTCAAAATCAGAGTTAGAAAAATTAGACAGATTTTGCATTTTTCTCTTCTGTATTTCCTATTACTTATTTCTGTTTGAAGATACAAGATTTTTAGCCTTTGTGTGTGTGTGTGTGTGTGTGTGTGTGTGTGTGTGTGTGTGTGTGTGTGTGTGTGTGTGTGTGTGTGTGTGTGTGTGTGTAATTTTGAAAGGTGTGTGTTTGTTGTGTGTTTGTAGCTCGTAACTTTAATGTGTGTGTGTGTGTGTGTGTGTGTGTGTGTGTGTGTGTGTGTGTGTGTGTGTGTAATTTTGAAAGGTGTGTGTTTGTTGTGTGTTTGTAGCTCGTAACTTTAATGTGTGTGTGTGTGTGTGTGTGTGTGTGTGTGTGTGTGTGTGTGTGTGTGTGTGTGTGTGTGTGTGTGTGTATTGAAAGTCGTGTATTTGTTGTGTGTTTATACCTGATAACGTTAATGTGTGTGTGTGTGTGTGTGTGTGTGTGTGTGTGTGTGTGTGTGTGTGTGTGTGTGTGTGTGTGTGTGTGTGTGTATAAATAATGCATGTATTTAGTGCCCTGATTGAAATACAGATCAGATATAGTTGTATTATGATTTCTCTCTCTCTCTCTCTCTCTCTCTCTCTCGTATCTATAATTAACTTTGCTTTTAGTGAAGCTTATTAAACTGACCCACACCCCTCTTATCAATCGCCATTC
>NC_136992.1:2837500-2862500 GCF_032717465.1 Coenobita brevimanus | reverse complement strand
AAGCAGTTAAGCGGGAACGGACGAGAACGGACGAGCTAAAGGGGGACCAGTGTTTCGGACGAAGGAGAAAGAGTTTACGGACGAATGCGGACGGGGAACCACTCTATCAGACGAAAGGGGAGTGTCTTACGGACGATCAAGGACAATCTAGAGGGTGGAAGCAGTAACTGACGAAGGGGAGTGAATAGCGGACGATTACGTACGGTCTTAGGGGGAGAATCAGTGTGTCGGACGAATAGGGAAACGAATTCACGGACCACCACGGACGAAGGGGAGTGTGGCTGTACGAGTGACGAACGTCTAAATGTGGGGGTATAGTGAAGGGGGCCAGTCTATCGGACGAAGAAGGGTATGTATCTACTCCACGGTGAACTGGGGGGGAGGGGAGTGACGGACGAACGGACGGACGAACGGACGAAAAACGGACGAAATCGACTTACGTGAGATACAGCGTCGAGTGGACCAATGCGAGGCAGGGCTGACGCGAATGCACCCGCTCCCGTCTGTAAGAATAATGCGTTTACTTTCACCCAGACACCCAAGGACACAAAGCTGCCCTACTGCGTCTAACTCAGAGGTGATGTGAAGCCAAGCAGGTAATAAGGGTAGGTGACCAGGTGACTCCCCCTGGTGGCATTACTGGTACATTAAAAAGAAAAAGAAAGTCCTTAGCCTTTTCCGCCTGGTCTCGCAACAGTATTTTGGTGATCACCTCACGACAGCATTGTGCACTGATGAAACTCACGGGGCTCAGAGCAAAAGACACAGAGTGAGAGCTGCATGGTCTGCTGTTGCTGTTCTTGCCTGACCCCGGTCTGTCTGGCCGAACATACCCGTCGAGCACAGGTATGCAGCTGCCTCTGAGAGGCCGTCCTACAGGTAGAGAATAGTACATGTATAATGTACATACACCTTATAGGAAACCGGTGCCCCCTTGTGGTAGACAGCGTCTTCCCAAACGGCGAGGTGCAAGGATATATAAAGTGATTTGGCTCCTGGGTGGATGCCGCAGTTGCTTGGCTCCTCCCAGGGTACACAGTGACACCACGTGTAGGTGATGCTGTCAAGTGATCACCAGGCCAAGAAGGCTACGACCTTTCCTTTTGGTCTACACAAGACAGTAACATCTTCAGGCACTTGGCCAGTTACACTAACACAATCCTGTAGCTGAAAGTACAGGCGGGGACAAAAGTTCGCTTACTAATACACTGCTTCTACTTACTACTCAGGGTATGTCAGTCACTGTCCTCCCTCACTCATCTCATCAAAGGGCAATACCTATGGGCAGGGAAATATACCAAGCCTCTTTCAGCTTAGAAACATTAGCTAACAGAGGAAAACGAGATGCAGGTGATACAGCAGGCGAACTTTTGTATCCAACCGTACTCCCATTACCTGTACCGGAAGTGACCTGGCACCTGTAAAATACCTGTAGTCGGTTTGTTTTCACCTGAAGGAACTGACCCACTCCCACACCTGAGACCTGTACCCTACTTAAACACCTGGTTGATCCCTTACCAATCTGTACCTTTCTTAACTACACCTGAACCGTACTTAATTAACCTGTATCGTAATTTTCCGATACCTGAACCGTATCTGTTACCTGTATCCTGCCTGATCTCATAACAGGACGATTTCACCACACCTATACCGTACATCGTTAATTTTCACCACACCTTACCATAGTTCATCACACCACAACACACCACACCTCACCACATCTCACTTCACCACACCCCATCTCCATAACACCTCATCTACCTCCATCCCACCACACCACACCACACCACACCACAAGACGCCACACCACACCAACGCTCCACCACACCAACATGTCACCAAGCTACACAACACCAACATTTCACCACAGCTCACCACACCACACATTACTACATCACGCCCCACGTCCATCACACCTCATCTACCTCTACCACACCACGCCACACTTCACCACAGTTCACCACACCTCCCTGCGTCGCGGGTGCAAGGTCTAGGCGAGAGTAAAAGTGGCGTGTAGTGTGGTGTCTTGCTTGCGTGCCTCCCCCTTTAATACACGGGCTTTCCACTGCCATCTTAAACATCTTCCTCCTTCTTCAATCTTCCTCCTTCTCTTCCTTCTTCTCAGTCTTCCCATCTTCTCTTCCTCTTTCCTCAGTCTTCCTCCTTCCCTTCTTCCTTCCTCAGTCTTCCTCCTTCCCTTCTTCCTTACTTAGTCTTCTTCCTCTTCTTCCTTCCTTAGTGTTCTTCGTTACAAAACCTCTTTCTTCTCTTCTTCCTTATTCAGTCTTCCTCCTTCCCCAGACTTCCTCCTCCTCTCCCTCCTTCCTCAATAGTCCTCCTCCTCTTCCTCCTTCCCCAGTGTTCCCTCTTTCTTCCTCCTCCTCTTCCTCTTCCAATATTCCTTCTTCTTGAGTCGCTTTCCTTCTACAACGTCCTTCCTCACGATCCTCCTACGGTTTTCACATTTCCATCATCCTCTTCACTCAACCTATTTTCCTCATTCCTGAATCCTTCCTTTCCTTCATTCTTCCCTATTCTCTTCCTCCTCCTCCTCCTCCATCTTCCTCAGAGAATTTTCTTTTCCCCATTCCTCTTTGGTCTTCTTCATTTCTCCTCCTCATTTATCTTTATCATTTTGCTTTTTTACGTATCCTTTCCTCTTGTTATTTTCCTGCTTTTTAACATCTTCCTCTTCCCCGCGCCTTTCTTCCTCCTTTTTTTTCCCCGAATCATACTTCCTCTTAGCCATTTTCCTTCTTTCTCAGTCTGTCATCTTCTTCCTTTCTCATTTTCACTTATTCTCCTGACTTTCCTTCCCCTATCTTTTTCCTTTCCACTTCCACCTCATCTCTGCATTTTCCTTTTTCCATGTTCTTTCTCTCTTTCATTTCTCATCCTCGCTCTTCGCCTCATCTTTAAAAACATATTTCTCCTTCGTTCTTACTGAGTCATTCTCCTCCACGTATTGTCTTTTACCTGTATTTTACCTTCTCGCCTCTTCGTCTTTCTTCTCATCTCTGTCTCTGTCTGTCTCTGTCTGTCTGTCTGTCTCTCTGTCTCTCTCTCTCTCTCTCTGACAGTCTCGAAAAATATATATGAAAATCTAAGCGACTTCATCAAATCAGTCGCTTGAAGTAGATGGAACAGAAGCTACAAAACACACACACACACACACACACACACACACACACACACACACACACACACACACACACACACACACACACACACACACACACACACACACATCGAGGCGTAGGGTCCCGAGGTTAGGCTAGGTAGACGAGTAGGTTTAAGGGTTGATGACCAGGCTCCTTCGCGTGGTGGCATTACTTGATCGGGGGAAAAAAAGGAAACTCTAGGGGGATCGAACCCACGTATGACCGTCAATGTAACTCTCAGTCTTCCTCCTTCTCTTCCTCCTTCTCTTCCTCCTTCTCTTCCTCCTTCCTCAGTCCTCCTCCTTCTCTTCCTTCTTCCTCAGTCCTCCTTCTCTTCCTCCTTCCTCAGTCCTCCTCCTTCTCTTCCTCTCTAGTCTTCCTCCTTCTCTTCCTTCTTCCTCAGTCTTCCTCCATCTCGTCCTCATTATTATTGTTATTGTTGTTATTATTATTATTAATTATTATTATTATTATTATTATTATTATTATTATTATTATTATTATTACTTGGATTTCTCTCTTCAAGTTGAGTAAAATCGTCTGAAGATGGAAAGATTAAATATAAAACACGTACTGAAGGGGTTAACGTGGCTGAAACGCCGATACGCGAGAAGGAGGAGGAGGAGGAGGAGGAAAAGGAGGAAAAGGAGAAAAAACTGCTCTCAGCTCTCCAGATGTTGTTCATGAAGATAGTCAATGTTTTCTTACTTCCCTATAATTCCCTAACATATGATCCTCAACCATCAAATTTACAGCCAAGTCCCTAATTATACTACTGGGTGAACAGGGACTATGGGAGGGAGGGAAGGGGGGGAACGAATTTAGTCCATGAGTCTGATCGGTCCGAAATTCAACCTCCAGTTCTTTCAGTCAGACGTTTGATGCCCTAACCAGCGATCCTCAAATATAGTGAGGAGTTTGACACATCCGCGAATTGACCTCCAGTTCTTCCACTCGCGAGGTGAATGTGCTAACCACCAAACCGAATATTTAACTCAGGGATAGCATACCTCCTCCAAACGCCAGTAAAACTTTTGCTATAATTCGTCTTTCTTACCAGACGAATAATTTTACCGTCTCATATAATCGATGAATTCTACGGTCTAAGTCTGCCTTGTTTCAGAATCCAGAGGGCATATATAATCAGTTAATTCTACGGTCTAAGTCTGCCTTGTTTCAGAATCCAGAGTGCATATATATATATATATATATATATATATATATATATATATATATATATATATATATAATCAGTTAATTCTACGGTCTAAGTCTGCCTTGTTTCAGAATCCAGAGAGTGCATACCTCCTCTGATGCCAATGAAATTTACGATTTAGTCCAGCATCCAGAACCAGATCCACCTCAAAATCAAATAAACTCATTCTTTATTTACCGCCCAACTATTCACCAAGTTTCAGATAAATCCGATAACAATTTTCTGAGATATCTTGCACACAGACGCACAGACAAACAGACAGACGGGTGAATACATAACCTCCTCCAGCTTCGTAGGCGGAGGTAATCGAGTTGGTGTTTCGGATCATTAACTCGAAGCGCTTCATTAATTCGCAACACTAAGCGAGTTAAGGAATTAGCGGACGCCAGTGTAGCATGTCTGTTTGCACTTCGTATCGCTCTCCAGTCTCTCTCTCTCTCTCTCTCTCTCTCTCTCTCTGTGCGTGTGTGTGTGTGTGTGTGTGTGTGTGTGTGTGTGTGTGTGTGTGTGTGTGTGTTACCTTTCTACTCTTGCCTATTCAGTTAACGGGGTACCAATTTTCCACCCACCCTCTCTCTCTCTCTCTCTCTCTCTCTCTCTCTCTCTCTCTCTCTCTCTCTCTCTCTCAGCTATATCAATTCTCTGTGTTCTGGTGTTTTTGCCATTGGAGGAGACGGCAATATCCTC
Source organism: Coenobita brevimanus (assembly GCF_032717465.1). Classification (NCBI taxonomy): domain Eukaryota; kingdom Metazoa; phylum Arthropoda; class Malacostraca; order Decapoda; family Coenobitidae; genus Coenobita; species Coenobita brevimanus. The sequence goes on along the minus strand of NC_136992.1, from coordinate 2,857,436 downwards.
ACGAAAAAAGAAGAAGAAGAGGAGGAGGAGGAGGAGGAGGAGGAGAAAAAGGAAAAGAAGAAGAAGAAGAAGAAGAGGAGGAGGAGGAGGAGGAGGAGGAGAAAAAGGAAAAGAAGAAGAAGAAGAAGAGGAGGAGGAGGAGGAGGGAAAGGACGAGGAGGAGGAGGGAAAGGACGAGGAGAGGGAGGAAGAGGAAGAGGAGGAGGAGGAGGAGGAGGAGGAGAAAAGAAGAGGGGAAGAATAATAAAGAAGACGATGAAGATTGGTCAGACGGGGAAACAGAGAAAGAAATATACATCTTGAGAGAGAGAGAGAGAGAGAGAGAGAGAGAGAGAGAGAGAGAGAGAGAGAGAGAGAGAGAAATGCAAGAAAGAAAGGATGGAGGAAGAAAGGAAAAGATGGAAAGAAGGAAGGAAATTGAGGAAGAGAAAGGAAATACGGAAAACAAAAGATAGGAGGAAAGAGGGAGAAAAAGGAGGGAAGGAAAGAAGGAAGGAAAATTGGATGGGGAAAAAGACAGCAGAGGAGGAAGAAATGAGATAAAGTAGGAAGAGGAAAGCAGGAAGGAAGGAAGAAAGAAAGAATGTTGGAAGGAAGGAAAAAGAACGAAGGATGGAAGGAAGGAAAGAAGGAAGGAAGGAAGGAAAAAGAAGGAAGGAAGGAAGGAAGGAGGGAAGGAAGAGGAGCATAAAAGACAGAAGCGTGAAGGAAAAGGAAGGAAAGAAGGAAAACAGGAAAAAGGAATGAGGGAAAGAGAGAGAAATTAATAAAGAGAGTATAAGGAGAAAAGAAAGAAGAGAGAGAGAGAGAGAGAGAGAGAGAGAGAGAGAGAGAGAGAGAGAGAGAGAGAGAGGAAGATGGTTTACGAGATAAAGGCAATATAACATAAAACCTGGGGAAAGGATCTCTCTCTCTCTCTCTCTCTCTCTCTCTATCTATCTATCTATCTATCTATCTGCCTATCTATTTATTTATCTATCTATCTATCTTTTCCTTTCTTGCCCTCTCCCTCTCTCATCTCTGTTTTCATTTCCTCTTACTCCACTCTCTCTCTCTCTCTCTCTCTCTCTCTCTCTCTCTCTCCCTTGCAATATCAATTCATGAACGACTTCTCATAAGACATTAAATTACAGGTAAAGATATGTTTGAGATTCTGATTACCAAATAGATAGATAGATAGATAGATGGATAGATAGACAGATAGATAAATAGATTGACAGATGGATATAGATAGATAAAGACAGATAAAGATATGATGTTAGTTTATTTACTCACTAACAATTGATATGTAAAAATATTATGGAAGAACAACACACACACACACACACACACACACACACACACACACACACACACACACACACACGGAAAAATAGTACACAGCCCAGTAGTGACCTTAACAAATATAAAGCACAGGTCAAAGGTCAAAGGTCAACCTCAAAGTGGCCTGGTGCTGGAGAGGGGGGCCTTCGCGTGGTGGCATATCCCTCAACTTCTTTACTATACTCCTAAAAGAATTATGGTGGAGTGCAGGGGGAGGGGAACTTCAGCCTGCAGTCCACTAGGTTCACGTTCAGATGAGCCTGGGGTTGCAACTACTACTACTACTACTACTACTACTGCTACTTCTGCTACTACCACTACTACCACGACCACCACCACCACCACTACTACTGTTGCTACTACCACCACCACCACCACCACTACTACTACTGTTGCTACTACCACCACCACCACCACCACCACCACTACTACTGTTGCTACTACCACCACCACCACCACTACTACTGTTGCTACTACCACCACCACCATCACTATCACTACTACTACTACTACTGCTAGCACTACCACCACCACCACTACTACTACTTCTACTACTACTACTACTTCTCCCACCACCACCACCACCACCACTACAACTACTACTACAACCACCACCATCACCATCACCACCACCACCCACTACTACAACTTCTCCCACCACTACCACCACCACCACTACTACCACTACAAATGTGACCTAGGTTCAGAGTCATGACCTCCCTTGAACTTGAACCCCAATGAACACACACACGTCTTTTTCCCCCTTACTCTTGCCTCCTTCAGACGATTTTATTCAGCTGGAGAGAGGCTTCGAATTGGAGGGGTTGGACAGATTTCACCAACCCCTTCGTTTCTATGCTCCTTTTACTCTAACTTGACCTAAAATTGCCATCTGCCCGCCTTGAATGCTGAGTTGAAGCAGTAGATTAACACTAGAATACGATGCTAGTCACGAAGAAGTGCCACGGAAGGGGATGTAGAGCCGTAGCATTGTCTATTATAGTGGCTATATTACAAAGGTCTTTTTCTGAGGTGAGTAAAATCGTCTGGAAGGAGAAAGAATGAGCTAAAAAATCGTCAGGCGGATTCAGGGGGTTTGGGAGTTATTCTAGGGGGCGTAGGGGGGGGGCCGCAACACCTTTTCCTAAGCGATTTATTTTGCCTGTTATGCGAATTTTAGCCTCTTGGTCCTCACGTGGTCGGATCTAAGAATGTGTGTGTGTGTGTGTGTGTGTGTGTGTGTGTGTGTGTGTGTGTGTGTGTGTGTGTGTGTGTTAGGCGCCTTATCATCTCTTTATCTCTCTCACTCTCTCTCCTTTCCTTTCTCTACCTAATCTCTTATCTCCCTCCTCCCATTTCCTCCTTCCTCCATTCTCTCCTCCTCTCTCTTTTTCTTCTCTCCCTATCTCTTCCTCTCTTCCCTCCATTTCTTCTCTTCTTTTTTCCTCCCTTCCCTCATCCTCTTCTTTCCTTCCTTCACTCTCTTTTCTTCCTCTCTCTCCTCCTCCTCCTCCTCTTCCTCTTTCTTACCTCTCTTTCTTGTCCTTTCCTCTCCTCTTCCTTTCTTCCGTCCTCCCTTTCCTCCTTTATTTCTTTCCTCCCTTCCTTGTCTCTCTTCCCCCCTTCTCACCTCCTCCTCCTCCTACTCCTCCTCCTCCTCCACCTCCTCGTCCTCCTCCTCCTCTCCTCTCCTCTTCCCCTCAACCCTCCTCCTCTCTTCTTCCTCCCCTTCTCCTCTTCCTCCTCCTCCTCTCCTCCTCCTCCTCCTCTTTAACTTCCTGACAAGCGTGAGAGCAAATATTCTTCTTCCTCATCCTCGTCTTCTTCTCGTCCTTCTCCTCTCTTCCATTGTCTCTTCCTTCTCCTATTCCTCTTCCTCCTCCTCCTCCTCCTCCTCCTCGTCTGTCTCCTCTTCCTTCCTTTACCTCTTTTCTTCCTTCCCTCTTTTCGTCCATCTGTGTCTTGTCTTTCTCTCCCTCTTATGCTCCTCTCTCTCCCTCCTTTCCTCTCTCTCCCTCCTTTCCTCTCTCTCCCTCCTTTCCTCTCTCTCCCTCCTTTCCTCTCTCTCCCTCCTTTCCTCTCTCTCCCTCCTTTCCTCTCTCTCCCTCCTTTCCTCTCTCTCCCTCCTTTCCTCTCTTCTTTTACCTCCATCTCTTCTCCTTCCTCTTCTTCCTCCTCCTCTTCCTCAGCATTCATCTTTTCTTCCTCTTTTCGCTTTTCTTTCCTCTTCCTCTTCTTTTTCCTCCTCCTCTTGGTCTTCTTTCTTCGCTCCCCTTCTTCTTTACTTCTTCTTCTTCCTCCTCCTCCTCATCTACTACCCCTCCTTCTTCTTCTTCTCCTCTTCCTCCTCTTCCTCCCCCTCCCCCTCCTCTTCCCCTCAGATCCCCATTCACTTCCTCCTCCATTGCTGGTTTATTTCCACCTCCCTCCTTCCTCTTCTTCTTTTTGTCCTCCTCTTCCTCTTCCTCGCCTCTTCCTCCTCCTCCTCCTCTTCTCCGACAGTACTCTCATAATTACTTAAAACTCTCTTCTTCCTCCTCCTCCTCCTCCTCTTCCTCCATTTAATCTTTCTCCTCTTCCTCATCACCACTTTATCCAATTAATCTTCCTCCTCCTCCTCCTCCTCCTCCTCTTCTTCCATCGCTCCTTACCCCTCTTTCTCTTCTTCCATCACTTTTTCCTCTTCTTCCTCTTTCTCTTTCTCTTCCTTCCTCTCATTCTCTTCCTGCCTCTCCTCCTCCTCCTCCTCATCCTCCTCCTCCTTCTTCTTCTTCTCCAACATCACCTTCGCCTTCCCCTCCTCTTCCTCCTCCTCTTCCTCTTCCTTTTCCTTCTCCTTCTCTTCCTCCTCTTCTTCCTCTCTCCCATCCTCTCCCTCCCTCTCCTCCTCCTCCTCTTCCTCTTCCTCCTCCTCTGACAGGCGGCTGGGTAGTGTCAGATGTAGGCAAAAATGACCATGTCTGTTTCGCCACTTTTACGTCCCTTTGTTTCTACCTCTCTCTCTCCCTCTCTCTCTCTCTCTCTCTCTCTCTCTCTCTCTCTCTCTCTCTCTCTCTCTCTCTCTCTCTCTCTCTCTCTCTCTCTTTGACTTCCTCCTTTTTTCACTCACTCTTTCGTCCTTTCCCGAGCTCTATTCCTTTGTCACATCCACTCTATGCCTTCTGTGTGTGTGTGTGTGTGTGTGTGTGTGTGTGTGTGTGTGTGTGTGTGTGTGTTTGTTTCTCTTTCCATTACATTCTTCTTCCTATTTCCTTCTTTTTCATTCTACTTCTGATTTCCTTTCCTCTTCTTTCTAACTCTTATCTCCCTTTCTCTCTGTCTGTCTGTCTGTCTATCTATCTATCTATCTATCTATCCATCTATCTCTTCTTTTTCTAGCCTCTCTCAGATATTCTCATTTTCTTTCTTTGTCTTTGTCTGTCTATTTACCATTGCGAATATTTCTCTCTCTCTCTCTCTCTCTCTCTCTCTCTCTCTCTCTAACCAAGCACTTGTATAAACGTTTGCGAGTCTTTCTCCTCTTCTTTTTTCAATGTAATTTCAAAGACTTCCCTTCGTACTCTTGTGCCTGAGAGAGAGAGAGAGAGGGAGAGAGAGAGCGAGAGAGAGAGAGAGAGAGAGAGAGAGAGAGAGAGAGAGAGAGAGAGAGAGAGAAATAAAATGAATACAAAATAGGATGAGTGGAAAAAAACATAAAATAAAAGAGGTAGTGACGGTAATGTGAGGTAAAATCTGGGACAGTGCTAGATAGATAGAGAGATGAATGGATGGAGAGAGAGAGAGAGAGAGAGAGAGAGAGGGCTAATATTGAGAGAGTGGTTATCTGTGAATGGAATAACAATTACACACACACACACACACACACACACAGTTAAGCACATACACAGAGGACACGTGGGTACACACATACACAAAGGTAAACGCACATGTACGCAGACACACAGGTAAACGCACATGAACAGACACACAAGTACACACAACAAACAAACAAACAAACAAGCATTCATTAGGACACAAAAACAGACATACACGTACACACACTGAAACAGACACACCTGAACACACACCACAACAAACATACAAGTACACACAGAGAAACATACACAAGTACACACACAAAAGTATACATAGACATTAATACACACATACCGGTACGCAAACACTGACTCACACGCACATAAAACACACACACACACACACACACACACACACACACACACACACACGTGTTAGTCCAAGTATACTACACATAAATACAAGACACAAATAATTACGTACATACACAAACGCACATACGTACACACAGAAATACACATAACTAAGAACCCCGTCTAAAACGCACATAACATACGGTACACACATAGCTCAAAGCGTACACATTGCACACACAAACAAATACGCACACAGGCCCGCACAAAAAACGTACATAAAGCACAATAAAACAAGCCAACATACTTACATATATGCACATAGAAAACATCAGATCTACGCACACAGAGAGATGGTGTACATGTAGGACAAAGAAAAACACAGAACGTACATACATACATACATACATACATACATACTCACATACTGTATATAGATAGAAAAATAGATAGATAGACAGACAGAATGATAGACAGATGGATAGATAAATAGATAGATAGATAGACAGGCGAAAGACAGATAGATAGATAGATAGATAACAAGACAGATAGATAGATAGATAACAAGACAGATAGATAGATAGATAGATAGATAGATAAAAGTAGAGACAGACAGATGGACAGATAGATATAGGTAGACATGAAAAGACGCAGATAAACAGACTGACAGAAAAGTAGACAGATAGATAGATAGAGAGATAGATAGAAAATAGATAGACACATACAGTTATAATTGACAAACACACACACCCAAACAAACAGAAAAAACACGAGAGCACTACCAAACACAGGCACCAGAAGTAAGAAAGAAAGAGAGAGAGAGAGAGAGAGAGAGAGAGAGAGAGCTTGTGTGTGGCCAACTTTAATTTAATATCATCGCCTCCCCTCTATTTCCCCACTACTGTCACTTTAAGTCATGTTCACCCTCATGTTCACCCCCTCATGTTCAGTCCTACTCATGTTCAGCCCTACTCATGTTCACTTTCATGTCCTCTGCTGAAATGGAAATGAGATTTTTTTGGTCATGTTCTGCCTGAGTTCATCTTCTCCTCATGTTCACTTTCACGTTCACACTCTCCTCATTTTCACTCTCCTGTCCACACCCTAATGTTCACTCCCAAAGCCTCCTCATGTCCACTCATGCCTTCCTCATATTCAGCCTCATGTTCACACGTCATGTTCACCCTCATGTTCATCCCCATGTTGACTTCTCACCCTCCTCATGTTCACTTCTCACGATCACTTTCTCCCCATGTTCACTCTTATGTCCACACCCTCCTCATGTTCACTCATGTTCACTTCTCATGTTCTCACCCTCCTCATGATCACCTCTGTTCACTCCCTAAAGTTCACCCTCACGTTCAGTCTCTCTCACACTCTCCTCATGTACACTTTCACACCTACCTCATCGTCACTCTAACTTCACACTCTCCTCACGTTCATCCTCACACACTCATATTCACTCTCACATCTCCTCACGTTCACTTCTCACGCTCACACCTTCCTCATGTTCACCTCTCACGTTGAACCCCAAGCTATGTTCAGTGGCGGTGTTGTGTGTCAGTTTCAGAGCCCCTGCCGTGTTCACCCTACCTGTGTTCAAGTGTTCATACAGCCCCTTTAGGTCCCGCCTGTACTGTTCATGTTGTACCACGTGATTCTGTTCAGTCTGTACTCTTTCTTCTTTAACTTGGCCTAAAATTGTTCCCCTCTCCGTGTAAGTAATTGGTTTGGAACAATAGATTAATGTTAAAAAAAATGTTTCTATATTATTTCTAACATAAACTGGTCTAACTTTAACATTTCTCTCTCTCTCTCTCTCTCTCTCTCTCTCTCTCTCTCTCTCTCTCTCTCTCTCTCTCTCTCTCTCTCTCTCTCTCTCTCTCTCTCTCTCTCTCTCTCTCTCACCACTGTAATATGATACAATACTCTTCTCACTCAAACATGTTATAAAACTGCCATCTCTCCATCTAGAATGCTGAGTTGCAAAATTCGCTCAGCACCAGTAATATGATGCTAGTCACGAAGAAGTGCTATGGAAAGGATGTAGAGCCGTGGTGTTGCCCTTTTTCCGCCACTGAGCTACGTGGAATGGGCTACAAAGGGACGGAAATCCGGGCCAAGTTGAAGTGAAAGGAGTATAGAAGAAATATTTTGAGTTGTTTTGGTCAGGCGTAATCTTCATCGATCTCTTTTAATGTCTTTTTTAAGTCGAATAAAATTGTCAATAGGTACCATGAATGAATTAAATCGGTCAATCGTAGTGAAGGGGGCGAATGTCAAGTGGTTAGAGGGCCCGTCTGCTGATTGAAAGAACGCTATTTCGAACTCAGGGTTAAGGGAGAGGGTTGCTGATTTTAACGGAGCTATTATACAAGTCACTAATATTCATGATTTTAACTTCTCTATAATACCAGTTACTAATATTCCACACCACCCACCGACCTGGCGTTATACCCTCGCTAATACCACCACACCAGGCCTGGATGTGGCAGCCCCTGGTGTGGATTCACTATGGACGGTCATGCTCAGGGTCATATTCAGGGTCATGCTCAGGGTCATTCGGGGTCATGTAGGGTCATATTCAAGGTCATGTTCAGGGTCATTCGGGGTCATGTTCGGGGTAATTCAAGGTCATGCTCAGGGTCATATTCAAGGTCATGTTCAGGGTCATTCGGGGTCATGTAGGGTCATATTCTAGGTCACGTCAGGTTATTCTAGGTCATGTTTAGGTCATATTCAAGGTCATGTTCAGGGTCATATTCAAGGTCATGTTTAGGATCATATTCAAGGTCATTCAGAGTCATATTCAAGGTCATGTTCAGGGTCATATTCAAGGTCATGTTCAAGGTCATATTCAAGGTCATGTTAGGGGTCATTCAAGGTCATGTTCAGGGTCATTCGGGGTCATGTTCAGGGTTATTCAAGGTCATTTTCAGGGTCATATTCAAGGTCATTCAGTCATTTTCAAGGTCATGTTAAGGGTCATTCAAGGTCATGTTCAGGGTCATATTCAAGGTCATATTTAGGATCATATTCAAGGTCATGTTCGGGGTCATATTCAAGGTCATATTCAAGGTCATGTTAGGGGTCATTGAAGGTCATGTTCAGGGTCATATTCAAGGTCATTCAAGGTCATGTTCAGGGTCGTTCAAGGTCATATTCGGGGTCATATACAAAGTTCAGTCGGTTTCAATGTCATTTTTAGTCACTTTCACCAAACACAGTCATGCACTTGGTTAGTCATGTTCATTATCACTCTCACGTTCACAATCAAGCACATAGGTCCTAATTTAATCATGTTCAATGTCACCTTCACCAAACACAATCATGCACACATATCCAAAGTTAGTTATGTTCACTGTCACTTTCACCAACGTCATGATCACTGTCACTTTCACCAGACACAATTATGCACACAAGTCCTTTAATATTTAGTCATGTTCACTGTCACTTTCACCAGACGCACATAGGTTCTAATTTAGTCATGTTCACTGTCACTTTCACCAGACACAATCATGCACACATATCCTAAGTAGTCATGTTCACTGTCACTTTCACCAACGTCATGTTCACTCACTTTCACTAACGTCATATTCACTGTCACTTTCACCGACGTCATGTTCACTGTCACTTTCACCAAACACAATTATGCACACAAGTCCTTTAATATTTAGTCATGTTCACTGTCACTTTCACCAGACACATACACGCAGCGTTTTCTCTAAATTCGCCACATAAATACAGGACCCCCAAATGAACGTCCAAATTACATGCAAATGCGTAGTTGCTTGTGCTCTTGCATTTAATACCCTTTTAATTAATTCTTGCTTTGTCCAGACGATTTTTCTTAAGTTTTAGGTGGATTTCTCGTAAGTCAGGATTCTCTCGGTAAAGAAAGCTCCCTAACACCTCTTCCTAAGTGATTTATTTTTGGATATGGGTGGTTAATGTCCTTCTGTATGTTATTTATGCAGAGTATAGCCATAGTGGAAGGATTTATGGAACGCAAAAGAGGACAGTAACGTGTAATGAGCAAAATAAATCGCTTAGGAAAAGGTGTTACGGAGCTTCCTTAACCGAGAAGAGGACGCCTGGTGGCCAAGTGGGTTTGGGTTTATGTAGCTCATGTAATACCACTCAGGGGCGCGGGAGGCTGGTCAACTTTGTCTTAAATGTCGGGAGAGAATAACCTAGCCCCGGGTCCCTACGCCTGATGGGGCAAAAAAGGCTTGGGTGATATATGGAACTTTTATATTATATGGAATGGAAATAATGATCTTTGACGAGAAAGATTAAGTTTGGTCACGAAGAAGCTTTTGTAAGAGAGAGAGAGAGAGAGAGAGAGAGAGAGAGAGAGAGAGAGAGAGAGAAAGGAAGAGAAAAAAGTAGGAAAAAGGAAAACAGTCGCCTTTAACCCATTCAGCACGACGATTTATATAGCTGATAGATATATGGATGGATACTTGGGTAGATGGATGGATAGATAGATAGATAAATAGACAGACAGATGGATGGACAGATGGATAGAGAGAGAAATAAATAGACGGATGGATGGATGAATGGATGGACGGATGGATGAATGGATGGATGGATGGATGGATGGATGGATAGATAGATAGATGGATGGATGGATGGATAGATAAACAGGCAGATAAATAGATAAATAGGCAGGTGAACAGAGAGAGAGAGAGAGAGAGAGAGAGTGATGCTACCGGCTCTCACCCTCACTCACACACTCTCACTCCCGCACCTCTCACTCGATCAATACCGGCTCGGGTCGCCCAAGGTCAGGTCAGGTCAGGTCAGGTTATGTCAGGTTAGGTCAGGTCAAGTCAGGTCAAGTCAGGTCAGGTCAGGTTAGGTTAGGTTAGGTCAGGTCAGGTCAGGCCAGGTTGGGTCAGGTTAGGTTAGGTCAGGTCAGGTCATGTTAGATCAGGTTGGGGAAGGTTAGAAGGGGTTAGGTTGAGGTTTGGTGGGGTTAGGTCAACTAAGGTCAGGTTAGGTAAGGTCATATTAGATTGTCAGGTCAAACTGTGACACGAAAGCGGGAACTGGGTTTGTGACGTCAGGCCCAGGTGAGGTTTTGTGAGATCGGGTCAAGCTGGGTGTTGTGAAGTTAGGGCAATTGTTTTGCGAGGTTATGTCAAAGTTTTTTCAGGTCAATCTGTGGTAAAAAGGAAAGTCGAGAAGGTCAGATGAGGTCAGACGGGTATATAAATAAGTTATGGCAGGTCAGGTTTGGTCAGACTCGGATATATAGGACGTTAGGGTAGGTCAAATCAGGTCAAGCTGGGGTAAAAGGGAAGTTAGGGTGGGTCAGGCCAGGTCATAGTGAGATAATAAGCAGGAAGTTAGGTTAGGTCAAATCAAGTCAAACTGGGGTAAAGAGGAAGCTAGGGTAGGTCAAATCAGGTCAAACAGGGATAAAGAAGAAGCTAGGGTAGGTCAAATCAGGTCAAACAGGGATAAAGAGGAAGCTAGGGTAGGTCAAATCAGGTCAAACTGGGGCAAAGAGGAAGCCAGGGTAGGTCAAATCAGGTCAAACTGGGGTAAAGAGGAAGCTGGTGTAGGTCAAATCAGGTCAAACAGAGATAAAGAGGAAGCTGGGGTAGGTCAAATCAGGTCAAACTGGGGTATGAGGGAGGAACCGAATTTTGAGGTTAGTTTGGGGAAGGTCAGAGATGGTAAGTTATTTTTTTTTTTATTTTTTTTTTTTTTTGGGGGGGGGTTATTTTTGGACTGGCTTGGAAAATCAGGGTAATGTACAGTTGAGGAAAAAAATACTGATCCACTCCATAATGATCAATAAGGAGACGAAAAAAAATGATGCCACCACTAGAATCCCACGAAACTTTCAGGATATCTTTTGCTATAGTTCATTCCTTAAAGCTCAGTGACAGAAAAAGGCAATAGTAAGGGCCACCATTCTTTCCTTGGCACTTCTTCGTGACTAGCATGATATTTTAGTTAAAGTGAACAGAGTATAGATCCACACCTGCTTGGCTAAAAAAGTGGAGTTATATTTTTGTCCATAGTGGTACGTTAGGTCGGGTTGGGTCAGGTCAGGGTGGGGCCAGGGTCAAGGTCAGTTATATTAGAGGTCACTATTTTGGTGGACCAGGTTAAGGAAAATCAGAAAAGATCACGCCAGGTCACCAGGCTAAGGAAGGACAGATGTGACCGCATTTGTGAAGTCAGGAGCTGAAGTTAGGTCAGGTGAGATGGAACTTAGGCTGGAGATGGCTGATGAATAGGTCAAGAGGTCAGGTCATGAGAGGTCAAGGTAAGATACGGCTGAGTGATATGATTAGAGTTTTGTGAGGATGTGAATTTGAGTCAGGTTAGGTAGGGTCAGATAGATGAACTTAGGCTGAAGGTGGTGAAGGAAGGAGATCTGCCATGGTCCTTAGGTCAGGTTGGGTCAAGGTGATGTGAAGGGGGACTTAGATTAAGTGAGGTGAGATGAGGTCAAGATGGAGTGCCTTGGAGGGAATCAAGATAGGTGAGGTCAGACGAGGTGAAGAGAGGTTAGGGCAAAGTGGGTTAGGGATAGAGCCTTGAGCATTGATAGAGAGAGAGAGAGAGAGAGAGAGAGAGAAAGAGAGAGAGAGAGAGAGAGAGAGAGAGAGAGAGAGAGAATAGATAAGCAGATAAATAGATAGATTAATACACAGTTAGATAGATAGATAGATAGATGGACTGATAGATCGCAGATAGATAGATAGATAGATAGATGAACATTACGATCCTTTATGAGTAATTTCGCCATTATCATAAAAAAAAAAAAACAGTAATTGCAGAAGTTCAAGAGCAGTATAACATATGAGAGAGAGAGAGAGAGAGAGAGAGAGAGAGAGAGAGAGAGAGAGGGGGGTGGAAGAAGAGTGAGTGGAAAGAAGCTTAGAACGCTCTCTAATCCCTTCATCATTATCTCTCTCGCTCTCTCTCCCTCTCTCTCTCATCTTTTTTCACTTATTTCTTTTTCTTTTTCTTTTTCATCTCTCTCTCTCTCTCTCTCTCTCTCTCTCTCTCTCTCTCTCTCTCTCTCTCTCTCTCTCTCTCTCTCTCATCTTTTTTTCATCATTGTCTTTTCTTCTTTTTTCTTTTCATCTTCTCTCTCTCTCTCTCTCTCTCTCTCTCTCTCTCTCTCTTCCTCTACTCTCCTCCCCCTTGCCACTCAGATCGATAGGACCCAGGCCGTGACTAAGAGGTCAGGGAAGAAAGAGCATCAGGTTCAAAAGCCCATCAGAGCAGCCAATCAGAAGAAATCAAGTAGGTAAAAAAGAGCAGCTAATCAGAGGGCCAATCAGAAGGGTTTTGGCCAATTAGAGGGTATTATGTCCAATTAGAAAGTATCTGGGCCAACAGGAGTTATTTTGGCCAATCGGAAGAAAGGTTTGGCCAGTCAGAAGACGGTATTGGCCAATCATAAGTAAGTTTTGACCAATCAGAAGAAAGTTTTGGCCAATCAGAAGACAGTTGGGTAATCAGAAGATAGTTATGGCCGATCAGAAGACAGTTCTGGCCAATCAGAGAACAGCGTAAGGGATTAAGAGGACAAAATTAGACAATCAGAGAATACTTAGCCAATCAGAGAGTGAGCATCAACCAACCAGAGGAGAGCAACAGCCGATCAGATAATAGCATCAGCCAATCAGAAAACATCAGCCAATCAGTGAACAGGATCAGCCAATCAGAGAACAGCACTAACCCATCAGAGAATAACAACAGCCAATTAGAAAACAGAGCTGCCAATCAGAGAATAACATCAGCCAATCAGAGAACAGCCGCAGCCTTTCAGAGAATATCTATTAAGATAATGACGATCAGAAACAAAAGCATAGGCCAATCAGAATATATTATCGGTAAATCAAATACTACAACAGGTAATTGCCATACATCACTGGCCAATCAGACACCTTCGCCCATCAGAGAAAAGCCACAGAAAGTACATGTCAATCAGAATACGTCAAAAGCTTATCAGAACATTACCAGCAAATCAGGTCTCACCAACAGCCAATCAGAATAGCCTGTACCCAGTCAGAAAAGCCCATAGATAATCAAAACAGCCCACAGCCAATCAGAAAATACAGACTGCTAAAGAGTACAAATCAATAGCAGATAAGAGCACAGTAATACACAATCACAGCATACTATAAGCCAATCAGAACACTGTTGAAGCGGATCAGAACATTTCTACTGCCAGCCATGACATTCTAACACAATCAGAGCTTATCAGTAGTCAATCAGAACATAGTAACAGACACTCAGAAAATACCCCAAGCCGATCAAATATAACAACAGACAATCAGAACAGGGTGAAGCTAATCAGAAAACTGCAATTGCCAATCAGGACCGGTAGCTAAGCAGTACATTCGAGTGGCCAATCAGAACTCTGGTTCATGCAGCTAGCCACTCAGAGAGCCTTACCAATAGCCAATCAGACCATACTAGGAGCCAGTCAGACCTTACTAACAACCAATCAGAAAATGCCAGCAGCTAATCATGTTATACCAATCAGAATACTCCAGCAACCAATCAGAATTAACGATCATGCAGTTAGCCAAAAATGTCTGACGAATGGCCAATCAGAGAAGCGAACAGATTAGGTAGAAAAAATGACTAAATCTGAGTTACTAGCCAATCAGGACGCAAGATATGCCACTCAGACTACCAATCACATTTCTGGTGCTTTTTACATCTCTCTCTCTCTCTCTCTCTCTCTCTCTCTCTCTCTCTCTCTCTCTCTCTCTCTCTCTCTCTCTCTCTCTCTCTCTCATTTTCTTCGCTTGGTCTCTCTGACCCCATTTTCTTTTTCATATTATCTTATTTATTACTCTCTCTCTCTACCTCAACTTCTCTCTTCCATCTCTCCCTTCCCTACCCCCATCTCTCTCTCTCTCTCTCTCTCTCTCTCTCTCTCTCTCTCTCTCGTTTGATTTTGTGATAACACACGCATCCAAGTTCTCCACACCTGTCCCCCACACCACACCTGTTCCCACACCTGTTCCCATACCTTGCACCACACTTGTCACACTTGTCTCCACACCTGTCTCCACACCTGTCTCCACACCTGTTGCCACACTTGTCCCCACACCTGTCGTCACACCTGTCTCCACACCTGTCGCCACACCCGTCGCCACACCTGTCGCCACACGTCTCCATACCTGTCGCCACACCTGTCTCCATACCTATCGCCACACCTGTCGCCACACCTGTCGCCACACCTGTCTCCATACCTGTCGCCACACCCGTCGCCACACCCGTCGCCACACCTGTGTCCATACCTGTCGCCACACCTGTCGCCACACCTGTTGCCACACCTGTCCCCACACTTGTCCCCACACCTGTCCCCACACTCATCTCCACACCTGCCCTGCCTCCACACCTGTCCCCACACCTGCCCTGCCCCCACACGTGTCCCCATACCTGTTCCCACACCTGTGAGCCTCTCTCTCTCTCTCTCTCTGCATTTTATATTTCACACGTTTTCTTTCATTCCCTTCGTACTCAACCCTCCCTCACTGTTTCTCTCTCTGAATAACTTCAAAGTTGTCTTTACCAACGTATTTATAACTCTCTCTCTCTCTCTCTCTCTCTCTCTCTCTCAGATGCTTCATAACAACATACCAGATAGACGGACACACGGACAAAATTGCTCTGAGAAACGGACAGAACCATGGACACAAATGCCAGTAATTGGACAGTACTAATAAGAGGACACAATTCCGGATAAAGGGTTAAAAATTCCGGATAAAGAGTTGAAATTCCGGATAAAGGGTTAAAATTCCAGATAAAGGGTTGAAATTCCGGATAAACAGCTAAAATTCCGGATAAAGGGTCGAAATTCCGGATAAAGGGTTGAAATTCCGGATAAAGGGTTAAAATTCCAGATAAAGGGTTGAAATTCCAGATAAAGGGTTGAAATTCCGGATAAAGGGTTGAAATTCCGGATAAAGGGTTAAAATTCCAGATAAAGGGTTGAAATTCCGGATAAAGGGTTAAAATTCCAGATAAAGGGTTGAAATTCCGGATAAAGGATTAAAATTCCAGATAAAGGGTTGAAATTCTGGATAAAGGGTTAAAATTCCGGATAAAGGGTTAAAATTCCGGATAAAGGGTTGAAATTCCAGATAAAGGGTTGAAATTCCGGATAAAGGGTTAATATTCTGGATAAGGAGTTGAAATTCCAGATAAAGGGTTGAAATTCCGGATAAAGGGTTAATATTCCGGATATGGAGTCGGAAATCCGGATAAATTGTCTAAGCTCCAGACATCCAGAGAAAATTGCAGATAAATGCCAATACGTGATAAACCAACACAGATACATAAAAACTGGTGCTTTGCCGGATACATGGACGAAATTATGGATAAAGAAACAAAGATACAGGTCATGGACGCTGTAAATGAACACATGTATGCATAAACGTAAACATGGAGATTAACGGAGGCACAGATTCATGGACAAAATTATGGACGAACAAACTAATCTGCTGAAATGGACATAACTAAACAGAAATTTTTTTTAGGTGGATGGACAATATTACCAATTAATGGATAAAAAAACTGGGTAAACCTTAAAAAAGTCAGATTAACAAAGGAAATTACAGAAAGTGGATAGTAGTAGTAGTAGTAGTAGTAGTAGTAGTTGTTGTTGTTGTTGTTGTTGTTGTTGTGTAGTAGTAGTAGTAGTAGTAGTTGTTGTTGTTGTTGTTGTTGTTGTGTAGTAGTAGTAGTAGTAGTAGTAGTAGCAGTAGTAGTAGCAGAGTCGGACACATAAAAAAAAAAAGTAGTAGTAGTAGTAGTAGAAAAAAATAATAATATAATATAATAATAATAATTATTATTATTATTATTATTATTATTAATATTATTATTATAACAAAAAATATAATAATGATAATAATAATAATAATAATAATAATAATAATAATAATAAAACTGATAAAACTAACAATAAATGGGTAGGATACATGAACCTCCAAAATTACAGTTAATCAGATAGTTACAAATAAATAGGCAAAATCAGGTAATCGATAAAAATACAGACACACAGACAGACGGACATTCGTACACAGACACCGACAGATGGACAGAGCTATGGATTAACGGACAGAACTATGGATAAACGGAATGGTAGATAAACGGACAGAATTACTGATAAGCGGACAATTTTTCAGAATAAACGTACATAAAATCCAGACACAGTTAAGGGTAAGGACAAAACTATGATTAAAGACAGATAATAAATTGGACACAAACAGGTAAATGGACAAAATTACAGATGAACGGACATAAAAAAAACAGGACATAATTACGGACAGGGACGAACTATGGACATAAATACACAGTGACGAATTACAACAAACAAAACAGCCACGAATTAAAGGGAAAAAAACAACAAACACCAAAATAAACACACACATATACATTCCAGCAAGCACATAAGCATATCCGAATTGTCAAAAATATCTTCATCCAATTTGTCCAAAGTATCCAGACTGTCCAAAGCATCTAAACTGTCCAATGTAACTTTTATCCGAATTGTCCAAAAGTATCCGATTCTTTATTGCTCAATGTATCTGCTTCTCTTAAAGTATCTGAGCTGTGCAAGGTATATATATCCAAATTTTTCAATATATACAAATCCGAATCGTCCAAAGTATTCAAATTCAGATGTCCAAAATATCTGTATCCGAAGAGTACAATGTATTTATGACCGAGATGTCCAAAATGTTCTACCCGATTTGTCTAAAGTGTCCACGTCCATATTGGCCAAGTGTATCTGTGTCCAAATTGTCCAAAATATCTGTGTCCAATTTGTCCAAAGTATCTGTGTCCAATTTGTCCAAAGGATCTGTGACCAATTTGTCCAAAGTATTTGTGTCCAATTTGTCCAAAGCATCTGTGACCAAATTGTCCAAAGTATTTATGTCCGAAATGTCCAAAGTATCTGTGTCCAATTTGTCCAAAGTATCTGTGTCCAATTTGTCCAAAGTATCTGTGTCCAATTTGTCCAAAGTATCTGTGTCCAAATTGTCCAAAATATCTGTGACCAAATTGTCCAAAGTATTTATGTCCGAATTGTCCAAAGTATCTGTGTCCGAACTATGTCTGATCATACTATCCACATCCGATAGCGGGAAAAGTATCCGATTAAAACAACACGTGAAATCCAACCCCAGTGATCCTATTATCCGGATCCAATCATAGTGGCCCAGTGGTTGGAGTGCCCCGCCTGGAGTGATGGACTTGCGTAGGTTCGATCCCGCAAGAGGTGACTGAGGTTTTTCAATCACATAATGCCACCAAGGGAAGTAGCCTAGTCATCCACCCTTAAATATACTGGTCTGCTATAGCCTAGCCTAGGGACCCTGCACTTCAAGGGGCGTAGTAGCGTTCACTATACATTTATACGAATGTTTCCACTGTCTCAACCGTATCCGAATATTTCCGCTGCGTTAGTCACATCCGCTATCCCATCCACTCCTTGTTTGTTGTAAGTGGATCGTTGTTCATGATCGCAACAGTACATTCCCTGCAACACCCTCCTTGAAGTAGTAGTAGTAGTAGTGGCAGTAGTAGTAGCAGTAGTTGCGGTGCAGTAGTGGTACCAGTAGCGATAGTATTACTAGTTGCTGTTCTTGCTTTTCTTGGTTTTGCTTAACTTCGGTCTCTCTGGATGAGTAGACCCGCCAACCACAAGTAAGCAACCGATTCTATGGAGCCGCCCTCCAGGTTCGGTACAGTTAATACACCTTGTACAGAACCAGCGCCCTCTTATGGTTGACAGCGCCTCGCCTGGATCGGTCAAGGTTCCTTCCATATGATGAGGAACAAGGAAATATATAAGGAGGTTTGGCTCCTGGGTAGACGCCGCAGGGTACACAGCGCCACAAGGTGCGGGCTCCTCGTCAGCGCCTCCCCCGCATAGTAATGGGTTATGTGGAAGTGTGTTATGGCTTTATGTCGAATTATTAAAGTCTTTATTCAGGCCTCGGTGTGAATGATTAGCTTTTGTCGGGGATCTGTTACGAATTCCATCCGATTAGCCGGATTATTCAGCAATTATCCAGCGATTTACTGTACATTATCCAGCAGACATCCAGGTTAATGCTGAAATTATTCACATGCTCAGTTTCTTCACCCTTCAGTACGATGACGTTTATATATATATATATATATATATATATATATATATATATATATATATATATATATATATATATATACTAATTTATTCATTTTTCATTTATGCTTTATTCTTGCTACTTCCAGACGCATTCATTAACATTCATTTAGACAGATGGATAAATAAATAGACATAAATAGGTAATAGACTGACAGATAGGTAGACAGATAGACAGACAGACAGACAGATAGATAGAGGGATAGATTGATAGGTAGATAAATTAATAAAAACTAGTGTAGCAGTATCGTTCGCAACCCCAGGCTCATCTGAACGTGAACCCAGTGGACTGCAGGCTGAAATTCCCCTCCCCCTGCACTCCACCATCCATCTTTCGGGCGATGGGGAAGGATTTTATTATTATTATTATTATTATTATTATTATTCACGCGATCACCCACCCATGCACCAAAATATTGAGCTTCTCGAAAATTTGTTAAGAGACATAATTAAAAAAAAAAGAAGTCGCCTGGTGGACTGTGGTTAGGGCGCCCCGGTCGGAGTGCCTGCCCTGCACAGGTCTGAAAAATGACTGAAGGCGAGTTGGTCATGCCTTTTATTTTAATCCCTTTATTTCTATTTCTATTTTTTATTGTGTAATTTCATGTATTTCTTTTTTTTATTTTTTTATTTTATTTCAACTTCCTTTAACTTATTATTATCTCTACTGTTTTTTATCCTTTATTTCTAAATTCTTTCTTGCTTTATCCCTTTTTTTTTATTTCTTTATTGTTTTATTTCCTTTATTTGTATTTCTTCATTGTTCTATTGATTTTATTTCGTTTTAATTTCTATATAGTTTATTTTATTGTTTAATTCTTTCTTGCTTTGTCCCATTTTTATTTCTTTATTGTTTTTATAGCCTTTATCTTATTTATATTTCTTAATTGCTTTATTTATTTTATTTCACTTTAATTTCTTTATTTTTATTCCTTTATTTTATTTTTATTTCTCTTGTTTTTATTATTTTATTTTATTTCTTTATTTTTATTCCTTTATTTTATTTTTATTTCTATTATTTTTTATCTTTTTATTTTATTTTATTTCTTTATTTTTATTCCTTTATTTTATTTTTATTTCTATTATTTTTTATCTTTTTATTTTATTTTATTTATTTATTTTTATTCCTTTATTTTATTTTTATTTCTATTATTTTATCTTTTTATTTTATTTTATTTCTTTAATTTTTATCTTTTTATTTTTATTTTTATTTCTATTATTTTTTCTTTTTCTTTTATTTTATTTCTTTTTTTATTTCTTTATTTTTATTTTT
>NC_136992.1:2825000-2830000 GCF_032717465.1 Coenobita brevimanus | reverse complement strand
AATCCAAAGGAGCCTAAGGGTGTGATTCCTGTAAAATTATCCCCCTCATTATTGGAAAAACTAAATAATTATAAGTAACGCTAAACCATTTATTCAGAGGCTGGAGTCCTCGTATGTTAAAGAAGCCCCCTAACACCTCTTCCTTAGCGATTTATTTTCGGATATGGGTGGGTAATATGCTTTTGTACAACAGTTATCCACATACGAAACAGAGGACAGTAAGGTGTGAGAAACAAAATAAATCGCTTAGGAAATGGTGTCAGGGAGCTTCCATAACTTACGAGCATACGGAACACTGTCTCCAATACCCCTCTAATTCTCGGAACAGCTCTACCGCTCAATTCCAGCTGCCTCTAATCCATTTTTATTCTGTTTTCATGGGAGACTTGTCGTAATTCATAAACTCCCCCAACTCTTACCTCCCCCTGTTCCTTCTCCCCTCACTCGTTAACTCCCCCCTGTTCCTTCTCCTCTCACCCTTTCCCTCCCCTACTCTCTTCCCTTCCCTTCCATAACCCCTTTCCCTCTCCTCTCCCCTCCTTCCTTCTTACCTTTCACTTCTGTTCTCCCTCTACTCTCCTCTATCCCTCTTCTCCCCTCCCCTCCCCTCTCTCCTCTCGCTTCTGTCTCTCGCTTTCTCTCCCCAACCTTACTTCCTTTTGTGTTGCCTAGTTTATTTTCCTCCTTGTTTCACCCTTTCCTCCCTTCTTCACCCTGCCTCACCCTGCCACACCCATCCTGCTCGTGCCTTTCCCTCCCTGACCCTGTTTTATCCTGCCTTATCCCTTACCCTGCTGACCCTGCCTACCCCTGCCTAAGCCAATTTTTTCCATGCCTCGAACTACCCTCCCCTGCCTCTCCCTGCCTCCCCTGCTTCGCTTGTGGCTCCTAACAGACAGGCATGAATAAGCTTAGGCGGCCATAAGTGAAATTCAAGTCCTCTCTACCTCCATACTACTTACCTTCTCCCTTCTCGACCTTCCCCTAATTACCCTACCTGTCCCTGCCTCTGCCTATCTCCCCAAAGCTTTCCCCTGCCTCCCTCTACCTCTCCCTGCCTCTCTCTCCCTAACCTGCCTCACCTGTGGCCCTCATTATAAGGCCATGAACACATCCAAGGTGGCCGCACTGAGTTGGTGAAGGCGACCCTATCAAGATCCTACATTTCACTTTTTTCCTGCCGTAGTATACCTTCCCTGCCTTATTGAATATCCAGTGAGCCTTTCCTTGCCTCCCTCTGCCTTTCCCTGCCTTCCTCTGCCTTCCCCTGCCTCCCCTGCCTCACCTGTGACCCTCAATATAAGGCTATGAGTAGATCCAAAGTGGCCATAATGAGATGGTAAAGTCGACCCTATCACGACCCTAAATTCCACCTTTGTTTCCGTCTTACTGAACTTTCCCTGCCTTACCAAATCTTCACAAGCCCTTCCCTGCCTCCCTCTGCCTTCCCCTGCCTCCCT
This sequence comes from Coenobita brevimanus, assembly GCF_032717465.1. Taxonomy (NCBI): domain Eukaryota; kingdom Metazoa; phylum Arthropoda; class Malacostraca; order Decapoda; family Coenobitidae; genus Coenobita; species Coenobita brevimanus. The sequence continues at coordinate 2,828,540 of NC_136992.1, read as the reverse complement.
TGCCTCACCTGTGGCCCTCAATATAAGGCCAGGAGTAGATCCAAGGTGGCCATAGTATGAGTGAGATGATCCAGGCAGATCCTATCATCACCGCTGCCCTCCGCGTCGTCCGCTTGGCTCGGTAGGTCAGTGGTCGCGTCACACTGCGGGGGTGGGAGAGCACGGTGTTACGGGGTGTTATGGAGGTGTGACGGGGTGTTACGGAGGTGTTACTGGGTGTTACGGAGGTATGGAGGGGTGAGAGAAGATTGTTATGGTGCTATGGAGTGACAGCGAGGTGTTACAGTGTTGTGTGGAGGAGGTATGGTGTGTTAATTTGGTGTTATGAAAGTAATAGAAAGGTGCTGTGGTGCTACATAAACAACAAAGAGGTGCCATAGTGCTGTGGGGGTGCTAGTGAGTGTTACGAAGGTGTTACGGAATGTTGCGCGGCGATAGAAAGTTGTTACGGTGCCACAGAAAGGGTATAGATATGACATAGTGTTGTGGAAGTGGTGTTAGGAGGTCATACAGAGGTGTTATGGTGTTGTGGAGATGGTGTGGTGTGTGACGGTGGTGTTATGGTGTTACGAAGGCGAAAGAGCAGATATGGTGAGCTGGAAATGATATGGGAGAGCTTCAAGTTATATATGGGTGGTGTGCAGAGTTGTGGTGTTAACAGAGAGGTGCTATGTGGTGTTACGAAGGTGCTATGAAGGTGCTACGGGGTGATATGTTGTGCTACGTGGTGCTATGGGGGACAGAAGTGTTGTGCGGGGTGATATGTGGTGTTCCGTGGAGTGACAAAGTGCTATACGGTGCTGTGGTGCTAGGGAGCTGAAATAGTGGTGTTGAAGTGCTGTGGAGGTGATGTGTGGTGTTATGAAGGTGCTGTGTGCTATTTCGTGGACTATGGGAAACATGAAAGGAACTATGGTGATGTGTTATGGTGCTGTGAAGGTGATAGGCTGTGTTATGATGGTGTTATGTAAGTACTGAGGATAGTAATAGTAGTAAAAATAATAATAATAATAATAATAATAATAATAATATTAATAATAATAATAATAATAATAAGAAAAACAATAATAATGAGAGAGAGAGAGAGAGAGAGAGAGAGAGAGAGAGGGAGATGAAGCTGGTTAGGGTGAGGTGAAGGGGGAGGGAGGGGAGGGGAGGGGAGGAGAGGGGAGGGGGAGGGAGGGGAGGGGAGGGGGAGGGAGGGGACAGGGAGGGGGGAGAGGTCTGAGTGGGTCACATCTCCAGGTCAACAGAAGATCAGAGGAACTGGAGGGGAGGGGGAAGGGGGAGGGGGAGGGGGAGCGGGAGGAGACGGGGAAGGGAGAGTGGGAGGAAGGGTGGAGATGATATGATGGAGAGAGAGAGAGAGAGAGAGAGAGAGAGAGAGAGAGAGAGAGAGAGAGAGAGAGAATACAGGATGAAGAAAGAAAGGGAGGAAGGAAGGAGACAGAGAAGAAGAAGGAGGAAGGGAGGAGGAAGAGGGAAGAAGGCAGAAAAGATGAGAGAAGAAAGGAGGAAGAAGAGAGAGAGAGAGAGAGAGAGAGAGAGAGAGAGAGAGAGAAGAAAGGAGTTTACCAAATAACAGACAGAAAATCTGAATTAGTCTCAAGCACTCAGTTTAGTAGTAGTAGTAGTAGTAGTAGTAGAAGTAGTAGTAGTAGTAGTAGTAGTAGTAGTAGTAGTAGTAGTAGAAGTAGTAGTAGAAGTAGTAGTAGTAGTAGTAGTAGTAGTAGTAGTAGTAGTAGTAGTGGAAGTAGTAGTAGTAGTAGAAGTAGTAGTAGTAGTAGTAGCAGTAGTATGGGCGGTAGAACTGAGGTAGATGAAGTAGTGTAAAGCTGATCAGAGAGTAATTAGGCAAGCTGTACAGGTAAAATTAAAGGTAGATTTGGAAGTACAAAGGTAAGACTCAGGGTAGAAAAGGTAAACACAGGTAGATCTAGATGCAAAACCCACTTGAAGTATTGAAGGGAAATACTGGAGACTCAGAGGTAGATTAAGAGGTTGTTGTTCCTTAGTGCCCTGTTTCACCGACCAGACCCATCGACCACAGGTAAGAAACTGCGGCTGATTCCTTGGTGCCGTCCTACAGGTACAGTACAATACATACATGCACTGTGTAGGGATCCGGCGCCCCCCTGTAGCCTCGCCAGGGTCGGATCAGGGTCCTTCTCACGCCGAGGTGCGAAGGTTTGCTGCCCCCGGGTGGACGCCGCAGCTACTCCACCCAGGGTATACACCGCCACCACGTGTAGTGATATAGAAGGTAATATACGAGGTACAGTGAGGTAGAACAAGGTTGATTACCCACTTGAAGTATAGGTCGAATGAGATGATGAGCAGGTGGAGACGAAGGTGTTCAAGGGAGGTATTAAGACGAGGTAGAGGAAGGGTAAAATAAGAGGTAGATTTAGAGGTTGACTGAAGTAGAGGGGGTACTAACTGAGGTAGAAAAAGGTCGATTACTCACCTGAAGTACCGGTCGAATGAGATGATGGGCAGGTTGAGCACTGAGGCGTTGGAGGCGAGGTATGAAAGACAGTGGTAAAATTGGAGGTAGATTTAGAGGTTGACTGAGGTAGAGGGGGTACTAATTGAGGTAGGAAAAGGTCGATTACTCACCTGAAGTACCGGTCGAATGAGATGATGAGCAGGTTGAGCACTGAGGCGTTGGAGGCGAGATAATCCAAAGCTAGCCAAGTATCACACACGAAGGGTCCCAGCGGCCAGTGACCTCGTAATGTGTATAAGGTGAAGAGCGGCATTGACACGAGCCTGCAAGAGACGATGGGGGCGTTAGAAGAGGGTTAGGAGTGTTAGAAGGGTGTTAGGAGGTGTTAGGAGGCGGTGGGAGTGTTAGGAGAAAGAGAATGTGTGTTAGGAAATGGAGAGTTGGTGATGGAAAGTGGATAGGACTGTTAGATGATAGAGAATGAGTGTTAAACGATAGATGGCTTGTGTTAGAAGATGGATGCGAGTCTTAGAAAGTAGAAAATAGTGTCAGAAGAAAAGGAATATGCGTTAGAAGATGTTAGAAGTATCGGAAGATATATAATTTGTGGAGAATACAGTTAGGAATGCTAGAAAACAGGAGTTGGCGCTAGGAAATGGAAAACGAGGATTGAAAATGGCGAACGATACAGAAAACGAGAAAGATAAACAAAAGCCAGGAGACGAAATCGAATTAGTAGTGATCGTTCTCTCTCCCTCTCTCTCTCTCTCTCTCTCATTTTTCTTCCTTCGTATTTTCGAATCTTGAATACATCCGTCTCCTATCCCCTCCCCCCCCTCTCTCTCTCTCTTTTACCAGACGATTTTATTTCATTTAAAAAGAAATTTACACTGAAAAGAGTCAAAGAAAACCATATACAAACCCCCTAGACAGAAAAATCTCTCTACAGCTGAGTAAAATCGTCTGAAGGCAGCAGGACTAAAAAAATAAGGCTCTCGGGGTGAAAGGGTTTATAATGATACGAAAAAACTGCAACAATAAGACAAGGATAACAAAGTAGGAAGAAAAGATTGATGGAAGAATGACAGATA
>NC_136992.1:2812500-2820000 GCF_032717465.1 Coenobita brevimanus | reverse complement strand
CTCTCTCTCTTGCCACTCAGGATGGAAGGAATGTAAAGCACCTCCATCCAGCACTGAGGAAAAAACAGGAAAACAAATGATATAAACAGTCTCCCTTTGCCACCCAGGAAACAAGGGAAAGAAACCACCTCCCTTCATTACTCAGGATAATCAAAAACTGCCGTATCTCCCTCCAGCATTGGGGAAAAACAAGAAATTCAACGTCCTTCTGAGAAATATAAATCCATCTTAATCCAACCTCCTGGTGCTCAGGAAATAACAAAGGTACTTCACCTCCTACTAATATTCCCCAAACCTCAATCACCATCACTTTATTCTTGACTGACCTTCAACCTTTCCCCCAAGTTTGGTCTAAATTGGATAAAAGACTAAGCAGTATTATAAAGAAAAGCAACTATACTCTTTTCCCTTCAACGTGGCCTAAACTGCCTTATATATCTATTTTGAAGGCTTGGTTTTAACAATAGATAAATGCCAGAATAAGAGGCTAGTCACGAAGAAGTGCCAATAGAGAGGATGAAGGGACATATCACTGACTTACTCTGTCTCTGAGCTACGTGAAATAAGCTACATAAGGACGAAAATCTTGGCCAGGTTAATATGAAAGGAGTATGAGTATAGGAAGAAACTTAAAATAAACCTCCTTTTAGCATTCATTAAGGTCTAAGGAAGTATTCTCCTCCCTAACACCTCTTCCTTACCGATTTATTTTTGGATACGACTGTCTAATATCGTTTGGTAGGCGATTTATGCAGAGTATGGTGATGTTAGGATGATTGAAATAACAAGGAGGACGGTAAGGTATTATAAGCAAAATAAATCGGTTAGGAAGAGGTGTTAAGGAGCTGCCTTACCCGACGAGAATACGGACCCTAAGCTCGTATTCTCGTCGGTTAAGGAAGCTCCCTAACACCTCTTCCTAAGCGATTTATTTTGTTTATTACACCTTACAGTCCTTTTCTGTGTTACATAAAATCCTTCCAATATCATCATACTCTGCATAAATAACGTACAAATGAATACCAAAAAGATATATCCAAAAAAAAATCGCTAAGGTAAAGGTGTTAAGGAGCTTCCTTAACAGGCCCTAGAGTCAACCCCCCCCCCTCTCCATCAGCACCCCCTCCTAGCACTGGTGAAATGAGAGAGAGTGGACGAGCACCGCCTCCCGCTAGCGCTGGTGAGAGAGGTGGGTTGAGTTAAAGGTGAAGAAGAGATGCAACACACACACACACACACGCACACACACACACACACACACACACACACACACACACACACACACACAGCTCCTCTTTCCATCTCCCTATCCCTGCCACCTTATCTCTCTCTCTCTCTCTCTCTCTCTCTCTCTCTCTCTCTCTCTCTCTCTCTCTCTCCGGCTGTTCTACTTTCCTCCACTCTACCTCCCTCCACCTCCACCTCCACTTCCTCTACTCTCCTTCACCAGCCTCCTCCACCTCTCTCCACCTCCCTCCATCCCTCCCACTTCCTCCACTTCCCTCCACCTCCACCTCCACCTCCTCCACTTCCCTCCACCTTCATTTTTATCAATGGTGGTCAAGTGGTTAGGGAATGGTCTGTTGCATGAAAGGTCGCGGGTTCGATCCCAGGTATGGCGGGAATAGTCTGATGATTTTCGTTTACTGATTTTCCCCAAGAGACACATACCTACCTACCCACACCCCTGCCTACCCACACCCCTGCCTATCACATCTTACCTTTGCCTACCCACCTACCTGTCTACCCACCTACCTGCCTACCCACACCCCTGCCTACCCACACCCCTGCCTACCCACATCGCCTAGCCACACGCCGGCCTACTCACACCTTACTTTTGCCTATTCGCCTACCTGCCTACCCACCTACCTGCCTACCCACACCCCTGCCCACCCACCTACCTGCCTACTCACCTATTTATCTACCCACCTGCCTGCCTACCCATCTACTTGCCCACCCACCTATCTGCCTAACCACATCCCTGCCCACCCACATCACTGCCAATCCACATCTCTGCCTACCTACACCCTTGCCTACCCACATCTCTGCCAACCCTCACCCCTGCCTACCGACATCCCTGCCTACCCACGTCTCTGCCTACCCACATCCCTGCCTACCCACATCCCTGCCTACCCACATCTCTGCCTACCCACATCCCTGCATACCCTTCTGCCTGCCCACATCCCTGCCTACCCACATCTTTGACTACCCTCACCCCTGCCTGCTTCCCTGCCTGCCTGCCTGCCTCCCTGCTTTTATGCCTGCTTAACCTTCAAGCCTCGGGGAAGACTTGTGTATTCTCTCTCTCTCTCTCTCTCTCTCTCTCTCTCTCTCTCTCTCTCTCTAAGTACGTCTTATATCTATTTCCTCCTCCCTCCACTCCTCCTTCCCCCTCTCTTGCTCTCTACCTCTCTGTCTGTCTGCCTCTCTCTCTCTCTCTCTTAATTCCCTGTCGCTTTAAAAATGAAAAGAAAACTCAACTGAATGGGAAAAGAGAGAGAGAGAGGGAGGGAGGGAGGGAGAATGAAGGAGCAAGTGTGGGTGGCATTTAGGGAGGGAGGGAGGAGGGAGGGAGGGAGGAGGGAGGGAGAAAAAGAAGGAAGGTAGGCAGGAGGGGAGGAAGGGAGGGAGGGAAAGGCGAAAGACTGGGAGGGGAGGGAGGGAGGAAAGGAGTTAGAGAGAGACAGGAAGAAGGTAAACGGGGAGAGGAGGAAAGGAGGAAGGGGAGAAGGAGCAAAGAAGGAATATCTAAGCAAATCAATTAAAACAAAAAAAAAATGAACGAAATCAAAAGACAAAACTACACCGAAATAAAATGAATCTGATACGCAATTCTCAGACACATTTGCAGTATGGACCTGTAACCTAGTGCTGATGTGTAAGAAGCAAACTAAATCGCTATAGAAAAGGTGTTACGAAGCCTCCATCCTTCAAGGCCAGCGTTAAAGTGAAACAGGTAAAATAAGGTGGAACAGGTAACATAAATCGCCAAGGAAGAGGTGCAACGAGGCTACTGTCCCACACCCACACACACGGCCAAGAGTATCAGCCCTCACACACGCACGCACCCAAGCACGCACGCACGCACGCACTCACTCAAACAATTACAGTTTCTCGCTCTCTCTCTCTCTCTCTCTCTCTCTCTCTCTCTCTCTCTCTCACACACACACACACACACACACACGTTAAAGGCTGGTGTGTGTGTGTGTGTGTGTGTGTGTGTGTGTGTGTGTGTGTGTGTGTGTGTGTGTGTGTGTGTGTGTGTGTGTGTGTGTGTGTGTGTGAGAGAGAGAGAGAGAGAGAGAGAGAGAGAGAGAGAGAGAGAGAGAGAGAGAGAGAGAGAGAGAGAGAGTAAGACAGGTCCATTTGCGAAAACTCATCTTAATACTCTTACAAGCTGGATTTTACCCCCCTCCCCCCCCTCTCTCTCTCTCTCTCTCTCTCTCTCTTTGTCTGTCTGTCTGTCTGTCTGTCTCTCTCTCTCTCTCTGATATAAGAAAAAGAATAGTTACAATATTAGAATAAATCAATACGGATCAACCTTTAAGACAGAGAGACGGCGATTTCAGACCAAGACCCTCATTCTTTTTGATTAAGGAAGCTCCGTAACACCTCTTCTCATGCGATTTATTTTGCTCATTACACCTTGCCGTCGTCCCCTTCTCCCTCACTCCGCATAACCAAACTACAACATCACACTAACCAGCCGTATCCCAAGAATAAATCGGTAAGGAATAGGTGTTTGGGAGCTTCCTTAACCACCAAGAATACGAAGCCAAGTTAGAGTGGACGGAGTATAGGTGTAAAATTACCCTAAAATAATTATATCTTGTAAATCAGTTAATATTCTTTTTTAATGTAATTCGGGATGCGTAAGAAGGAAATCTTTGGAGTGACTGGGATTCATTTGTCTATCTATCTATCTATCTATCTGTCTGTCTGCCTGTCTGTCTGTGTTTGTTTGCCTGCCTCTATTTATCCATCTATCTATCTACCTGTCTATCTATCCATCTATCTATCAATCGATCTATCTGTCTGTTTGTCTCTGTCTATATGTCTGTCTTTCCGTCTGTCTGTCTATATGTCTGTCTATCTATCTATCCATCTATCTATCCTACGACAACCAATGCATGAAAAATCAAATTCAAGTCTATCAATCTATCTCGATAAATAGATAGACATGACTTGCATCTTTCGGGTCTTGGCTATTTTCGTTTTTTTTTTTTTTTAATAGATTTTTTTCCATTTTTTTTTTCTTCACCTTTTCGCTCATCACCAAAATTTTGAGTAAACGAAAAAAAATCTATATATTATTTTCAACATATATCTTTTTTTTTTTTTTTTTTTTTTGGTTTTTCACGCCTCATGTTTTTTGAGTCAACCGATTTTTTTATATATATGATTTTTTTTTTTTGAGTTGGCTATTTTTTGACTATTTTTTTTTTTCAGAGCAAATTTCGGTTTGTGGGCCTTATATATTTTTTTTGGATGTTGGAAAAAAAATAAATAAGGGAAAAATATAACTGTAATACAATGGTTAACTTTGTCTCATAGAATGGATACCACAGTCTTTCCCTCGTACTCTCTCTCATCCATAAATGCATTTCTTTCTTTCATCTCTACGTCTCTGTTCCTACCTTTCAAGATTCCAGTCTCCTCTCTCTCTCTCTCTCTCTCTCTCTCTCTCTCTCTCTCTCTCTCTCTCTCTCTCTCTCTCTCTCTCTCCATATCTTTCCTCCTTCCTGCTCACTGGCTTCAACGTCCACAATTCTTCTCTCCATCTTTCCTCCCTCCCTCCCTCCATCCCTCCTTCCCTCCTTCCCTCCCTCCTACTCTCTTGGATCCTTGGGCCAATCTTCTTTTAAATTCATCGCTGTTCTCTCTCTCTCTCTCTCTCTCTCTCTCTCTCTCTCCCTACGTTTAAATATTCACCCTTCTCGTTACTTTCATCTCCCCTCTCTCACTCTCTCTCTCCCTCTCTCTCTCCTTCGTTTCTTCCAGCCTCCTTGTCTTCCTTCCTTCCTTCATTCATTCCTTCATCCATTCATTCATCTGTTTCTTCTTTCTTCTCTCTCTCTCTCTCTCTCTCTCTCTCTCTCTCTCTCTCGCTCGCTCGCTCGCTCGCTCGCTCCTTTCTTCTCTTCATGCCTTCCCTCTTCATTCCATTTTGTCTGTATTTTCTCTCTCCCTCCCTTCTAATCTTTTCTTCCTCCCTCCTTCTCCTTCAGTCCCTGTCTGCTTCCTTCCTTTCCTTCCACTTTCCTTCCTTCCTTCCTTCCCTTCATTCTCAGAGCCAGTCTCTCTTCCTTCTTCCTTCCTTCCTTCCTTCCTCCCTTCCCTTCATTCTCAGAGCCAGTCTCTCTTCCTTCTTCCTTCCTTCCTTTATTCCTTCCTTTCTTCATTACTTCCCTCCCTACCTCCATATTCTCTTCACTCCACGTCCCATTGTCACTCCCTCCTTCTGCCTCTCCTTCATTACCTCCGTCAAGGAATACTGAAGGACTGTATTCACCCCTGTCTGTTACCAAGATATATAAAAAAGTAATTGATGGATTTGAATGAAGTTTTGTGGATTTGCGGATCATGGAGTAAGGAAGAATTGATTACATTTTGGTGGTGATCTGATTTCTCTTGCGGGGGTATGCGCTCTCGGAATGCTATCTAGTTTACATTGTATTTCCTTCCTACCTTCCCTTCTTCGCTTATCTCCTTCGCGCCTCTCTTACCCATCATTTCGTTCTACTTCCTTCCTTTCTTCCTACCTTCCTTCCTTATTTTATCTCCTTCACTCCTCTCTTCATCATTCCTTTCTTTCTTCCTTCTTTTCTTCCTTTTTACTGCCTTCATTCCTTTTTTCCTTCCTACCTTCCTTCCTTTTTTTAACTCCTTCACTCCTCTCTTCTTTATTCCCTCCCTTCTTCCTTCCTTCCTTCCTTCCTTCTCTCGTGCCTTACCTCCCTCTCCTTCTCTCACTCTTATCACTCCCTCGCTCCTTCCCTCCTTCCTTCTGCCTTTCCTTCATTCGCTTTGTATTGCCTTCCTTTCCTTCCTCCGCCCCTCCTCCCTTACCTCCTGCCCTTTGTGTTCCGCCATACACCTCCCTTTCACAGCAAGCCATTCTTCTCTCTCTCTCTCTCTCTCTCTCTCTCTCTCTCTCTCTCTCTCTCTCGTAGCTTGCGTTCTGCCTAATCTCTTCACGTAAATTAAGGAGAAAGAACGCTTACATTTTGCTGTCACTTCAGGTAAATTAAAGAGAGAGAGAGAGAGAGAGAGAGAGAGAGAGAGAGAGAGAGAGAGAGAGAGAGAGAGTTAGCTTACATTCCATTCTGTTCCTTCATGTAAATTAAAGAGAGAATTAGTTCTATATTCCTCTGCAGTTACCCTTGGAATGGGCTGTTTCTCTCTCTCTCTCTCTCTCTCTCTCTCTCTCTCTCTCTCTCTCTCTCTTATTTGCATGCTACAGTATCTTTTGACTCCAGCTTCGTTTCATGTTAGTCTGGTTCTCTCTCTCTCTCTCTCTCTCAAGGTATCAAAATATTTGCAATGGATAATCTATATTTTTGTTGCCTCTGCTTGCCTACCTACCTCTCTACCTACTTACCTACCTGCCTGCCTACCTACCTACCCACCTGCCTACCTACCTACCCACCTACCTACCTACCTACCTACTGACCTACCTCTCTGCTTATGTACCTACCTATTTACCCCTACCTATCTCCTTGTCTACCCACTACCCACTTACCTACATACCTACCTACCTACCTATCTATCTACCTACCTTCTTATCTACCTTCTTATTTACCTCCCTACCCACCTCCCTGCATACACATCCTTTCCTCCCTCCTGCACCTACCTCTTCTATCCCTTCCCTCCCTCTGTCTTCTCGCTCTCTCTCCCTCCCTCCCTTACCTCACTCTTCTCTCCCTCCCTCCCTTACTTCACTCTTCTCTCGTTCCTTCCTTCCATTCCTCCCTCCCTTCGTCGCTTACGTACAACTTCTCTCCCTCCCTTCCTCCCTCCCCCCCTTCGTCGCTTACCTACCGCTTCTCTCCCTCCCTCCCTCCCTATGATCTATTAGCCAGCACCCCATTCATCCCTCCCTCTTTTCCTCCCCTCCTCCCTACCTTATTTCCTCCCTCACTCCCTCCCTATTTCCTGCTACTCCCTCCCCTTCCATTGTTCCCTCCCTCTTTCCCCCCCCACGATTTTCTCCTTCCCTCCCTCCCTCCCTCCCTCCTTCCTATTTCCTTCCCCTCCCTCCCTCCCTCCCTCCCCTACCTAATACCTTTCCCTCCCACCCTCTGATTTCTCTCTCCTCCCTCCTTTCTTCCCTCCATTTTCTTTCTCCTGACCTTTTTCTGTCTTTCTCTCCCCTCCCCTCTTCCTCTCTCTCCCTCTCTGTCTCCCCTAATTCTCTGTCCTTGTCTCTCCTCCCCTCCCTCATTCCCTCCCTCCCCATCTTTCCTTCCTACCTTCTCTCATTTCCTTCTTCTCTCTCAT
>NC_136992.1:2797500-2802500 GCF_032717465.1 Coenobita brevimanus | reverse complement strand
CAATTAGTCCACTATCAATCACGCAATCAATCTGTTTATCAATCAATCACTCAAGTCTACCTATCTACCAATCAATCAATCATTCTATCTATCAGTCACTCACCTCCTGCAGCGGCGTCGGCGTTGAGTCCCCGCCTCCATCACTCTCGCTGGCGTTGAGGGAGGGGGGCGGGGGGTGGTCGGGAGGGCCGGCGTGGAAGTGCGTCAACACCTCGTCCGACCAGCGTTGAAGTTCGCTGTACTCCTCCTCGTAGTCGGTGGTGTTGAAGACCACGCGATAGTACGGGAACAGTTGCCGCCCCTCCCCCGCCATCCTCTGCAAGATTCAACGCTGGGGTCAATTTCAACGCTTAGGGTGTCATTAACAGCACCATTATCAACGCTTAAAGCAAGGGAAAATCAGTATCATTAATAATCAACGCTGCTGTCACCCCTCCCCCACCATCCTCTGCAATATTCAACGCTGGGTGAGTTTCAACGCTTAATATCAACGCTTATTATTTGCAGCGTTTATGTCAAGAGAATATCAATATCATTTATAATCATCTCTGCTGTTGTCTCCCCTTCCCCGCCATCCTCTGCAATATTCAACGCTGGGTCAGTATCAACGCTTATAGTATCAGTAACACCATTATTTTCAACGCTTATATCAACAAAGGGATTATTAGTATCATTTATTATCAACGCAGTAGTAGAGGAACACCTGCCGTCCCTCCCCCGCTGTCCTCTACGCAATATTCAACGCCGAGTTACTTTCAACGTTTGGGTTAAGTATATATCAACGCATAAATCATCAATTTTGCGTAGAAACAGCTTCGTCAATTTCAACGTTATGGTACGGGAACATTTGTCGTTTCTCCTCCGCCATCCTCCGCAATATTCAACGCTGGACTAGTATTCCACGCTGAAGGTATCATCAATAGTCAATGTGCATCAATATTAAAGTCAACGTCAATTTCAATGCAGAGGTCATCAATAATAAACAACTTTGCAAGTGGGAACAGCGCCCCCCCCCTCCCTGCCATCCTCTGTAATATTCAACGCTGGGGGAGAAGTTGGGGTTACGTCAACGTCAACGCATGATGTAGCAAGATCAACGTTTGGGTCATCAACATCAAAACAAACGCATCAATGTCAGCGCTACTACTACTTCTACTACTACTACTACTACTACTACTACTACCACGACACTCCATTCAGAACCACTACTACCCTTTCCTACAACCACAACTACCAACACCACGTTCTGTTCCCACCAGTTACCAAAACCACCATACTCCATTACCACCACCACCACCACAACTACCATCACTACCATGATCACCAACGCGCTCCCTTCCACCAACTACCACAATCACCACCGCCACCACCACAGTCCACAACCACACCATCCCACCAAAAACAGCATCACCACCACGACCAGTAGCACCACCACAACCACCATTGCCACAATCTACCACCTCCACACCATCGTACCATCAAAACCATCACCACCACAGCCACCACACCAACTTACCACCAACACTATTCCCACCACAGCCTACTACCACAATACCACACACCACTATTACCACACCACCACCACCACCACCATTCCACTCACACACCCAGCCCAACCACTCACTCAAAATTCCGATAAAGTCTTAGGTCTCGGCTTGCCACATTTCACTACCTCCTCACCCTCCCACACACCCTCCATCCCAACTCCCACTCCCTCTCCAGCCCCGCTCTCTCTCTCTCTCCTCTTGCCAAAACCGCATCGTGGAAATGGTATACGTGAAAATATGAATAATTTATGGTAATGGTTATGTCGTGTCAGCTGGCCGCTTGTCGTACGCAACACGCATACTAAATTCTGGGCATTTTAGTATTGTTGCTACTTATTAATTTTAAAACTTGTATTTATGATATTTTCTGCTAATATAACTACCTGGATAGAACTTATGTATATTTTTTCCTATTTCAGTACTTCAACAATTTCGTAACTTTCCTTTTTCATGTGCTCGACTCCTGGGCATAGGCTAAAAGGTCTGTTCCCTGAGGTCCAGTAAGCCTCCTACACGCTGCATTTCTTCACGTGTCACTACTGCTATTATTATTATTATTATTATTGTTGTTGTTGTTGTTGTTGTTTTAACTATTATTGTTATTATTATTATTATTATTATTATTATTATTATTAATATTATCATTAATAATAATAATAATAATAATAATAATAATAATAATAATAATAATAATATTATTATTATTATTATTATTATTATTATTATTATTATTATTATTATCATCATCATAATCATCATCATCATCACCATCATCATCATCATCATCATCATAAGTCTGCTCCTTCCGTTAAAAATGGTGGGGGTAGTGGAAGGATGCAGTAACCAGAAAAGTAACATGACAAAGGACACCATAGATAACCGCATCCACCCCAACCATACCCACCATGTTTTTTGACGCACCTCTCAGACGCAAGCCACACACACACCCCAAATGCACACCAAGCCACCTCAGACGCACACCAGACACACCACCAATACCCCCACCCCTCAATACCTCCCCCTCATAACTGGGAAGCTCATAAAACTCTACGGTCCTAACTTGCCAGAATTCATCTTCCAAAATTGTGCAGTGACATTGAGTGAGTGAGCGAGTAAGTGAGTGAGTGAGTGAGTGAGTGAGTGAATGAGTGAGTGAGTGGGTGAGTGAGTGGGTGAGCGGGTGAGCGAGTGACACAGAGACACACACTGGGTTTGGCCTCCTCTGTGGGCTTCGGAAAAGCATAGAAACGTGAAATATATGCGGAGAGAGAGAGAGAGAGAGAGAGAGAGAGAGAAAGAGAGAGACCGCCTCCTTTCACCCTCTCATCTTCGAAAATCTATTACCACGCTTCTATATTATTCCTTTTTCTCTCTCTATCTGTCTACCTTTCCTGCCACTTACCTACCACACTACCTACCTACCGACCTACTTACACGTATTCTTTTCCTTGCCTACCTGCCTATGTATCTACTAGTAATATTCCTCCATCCCTACTTGCCATATCTACTTACCTACCTACATATCTACTAACCTGCTTACTTACTCTTTCCCTTACCTATCTACCTACCGATTTCCTACCTACCTTGTTACCTTCAGTCCTACCTACATACCGTACTGTCTACCCGTCTACTAAATTATCTACTTACGGAATATCTATCTATGTTCCTATCTATCATTCTGTCTATCTGTCCCTCTGTCTATCTCTCTGTCTATCTATCTGTCTGTCTCTCTAAAGTTATCTATTAATTTGTTTATCTACTAATCCGTTAATCAGTCTGGGAATCTTGCAGTCTATCGCTCAGTCTATCCATCTCTCTATCTATCTATCTATCTATCTATCTATCTTCTACTTATCATTCAGCTAGCCTATGAATCTTTATCTCTCTATTGTGTTTATCTATCTGCTTATCTGTCTATCTATCCATCTATCTTTCTGTCTATCTACCCATTTATCTACATCTATCTCACCATCTATCAATATATCTGTCTATTTGTCTATCCATCCATCTATCTGTCTGTCTATCTACCCATCTATCTATCTCTCTACTCACTATCAATCAAACTATTTGTCTATCTGTCTATCCATCTATCCGTCTGTCTATCTACCCATCTATCTATCTATCTTCCTATCAATCAGTCTATCTCTCATGTCTATCTACCCATCTATATATCTCTCTATCTCTCTGTGTACCAATCTATCTATCTATTGTGTATCTCTCCATCTATCTATCTGTCTACATATCTACCCATCCACCTCTCTCACTATCCCTCTCTCTATCTATCAGTCTGTCTATCTATCTATCTATCTATCTGTTTACCTACCCTCGCCACGCCCAAGACAAACTCCTTGCTACTCCTAACACTAACTTCTCACCTGATCGACCTATTGACAAACTTCCTCTTGCTTACTAAAAGTGTTTACCTCTCTCTCTCTCTCTCTCTCTCTCTCTCTCTCTTCCACTCCCTAACTTCCTTTTGTATCTTTTCCTCCCTATATCCCTTTTTCTCTCTCACTGCCAGCCTTCCTCCTGCCTTCCTTGCCTTTCTGCCTTCCTACCTACCTACTTGCCTTCATACCTACCTACCTTCCGATCTAACCACCTACCTACCTGCCTGCCTGCTACCTACTTTCCTGCCTACTTTCCTACCTACCTGTCTGCCTCCTACCTACCTACCTACCTACCTACCTGCCTGCCTTTCTACCTGTCGCCCTCCCTTTCGACTCTGCCTACCTTCCTTCCTCCCTGCCTGCTACCCTCCCTGCTTTGCTACCTCCCTTCCTGCCTGTCTATCTGCCTTCCTCCCTGCCTGTCTGCCTTCCTCCCTGCCTGCCTGCCTTCCATCACCCGTCACTTCACTCTCCCTTTCATGGCTCCTCTCCCTTCTTTCTCCCTGACGCTTTATATCATCCTTAGCCTCCCTCCCTTCCTCCCTCCCTTCCTCCCTCCCTCCCTCCCTCTCTCTCTTCCTCCCTCCTTCCCTCTCTCTCTTCCATCTCTCTTTCCTTCCCTCCCTCTCTCCTTTGTCTCTCCTACCTTTCCTTCCTCGAGCCCCCTTCTCTTCTATATCTATTTTCTTCTCTCCCTCCCTCCCTCCCTCCCTCCCTCCCTCCCATCGTTCCTGCATCCTTCATTTCTCTTCCCTTTCCTCCCTCCCTCCTTACCATCCTTTCTTCCTCTGTTCCTCTCGTTGACTCCCTTCCTTTCTCCCTTCTTTCCCCCTCCCTCCCTCCCTACCATCCTTTCTTCCTCAATTTCTCCCATTGACTCCCTCACTCTCTCTCTCTCTCTTCTTACCCCCCCTCCCTCCCTCAATCCCTCCCTCCTCCCCCTTCAAGAACAGGGAATTGTGAGAAAATGGAGGAATATTAGTCAGTTTTGTACCAAGAAAGAGAGATGGTGTTTGTACAGAGAGAGAGAGAGAGTGAGAGAGAGAGAGAAATGAAAAAAGAA
>NC_136992.1:2782500-2795000 GCF_032717465.1 Coenobita brevimanus | reverse complement strand
TGTCTCTGAAACGGAATAAAATCGTCCAGTAATGCCAAGAATAAAAAATCTTCAGACACACTCCTCAGACACACCCCAGATACAACCAAGAGGCACACCACACACAAGCTCGGATAAACTCTACGGTTGCGCCATACCAGATTTCACTCTTTAAGAAGGTACGATGACAATGAGTGGGCGAGTGTGTGTGTGTGTGTGTGTGTGTGTGTGTGTGTGTGTGTGTGTGTGTGTGTGTGTTTGTGTGTGTGAGGAAGTGGGTGAGTGCCTGAGTAAGTGAGTGAATGAGTGAGTGGATGAGTAAGTGTGTGAGTGAGTGACACAGTTAGGCACACCCACTGGATCTGGCAGTCTCTTTGATGGCTGAAGGGGTTTAGTATTAAATTCAGGCTGACACCAGACGATTTCACATAGCTGATAAAAACTACTAGAATCGGCTACTTTTACCTAACAGATTCCTAACCCTTTTAGAACTCAGGTGATGGCCAGGTATAGTTTGACTGGAAGGTCGATTTCACTAGTAACCAAGGAGACTCATTCCTAACTAAAGGTCACCGAATTTCACGCAACCAAATCTTAATATTCAAGGTGAAAGAGTGGACCAGTTCCTTCAGGTGAAAACAGACAGGTAAGGTCAAATTAACCTTTATGAATATTCTTACCTGTGGCCTATTTTTTTTTTTCTCTCCCTCCCTCTCTCTCTCTCTCTCTCTCTCTCTCTCTCTCTCTCTCTCTCTCTCTCTCTCTCTCTCTCTCTCTCTCTCTCCCTCTCTCTCTCTAGGGATGTTGTTGTGTAGTGTGGCTTTTAATAATTCTCTTTGTGTCAGGACCTGCCCCAATCTGGCTTTTAGGGGAAATTAGACAGAGGATGATACAGATGAACGTGGTGGTGGTTGTGGTGGTGGTGGTTGTGGTTGTGGTGGTGGTGGTGGTGGTGGTGGTGGTGGTGGTGGTGGTGGTGGTGGTGGTGGTGGTGGTGGTGGAGGTGGTGGTGGTGGTGGTGATAATAATCATCCAAACCATACGTGCTCCCTACGTTTCAAGTGGGTTGGTGGAGGATTAGTGCCCCTCCCTGTAAAACAAATAACTCAGAGTCATTGGCCACCCCGTGCGGGATTATGGCGTCTGGCAACAGATAGATAGATAGATAGATATTTTTTTTAATGCGTCTGACTCTGGGCAAAGGCTTCAGGGCCTATCCCAAGGCCTACTAATCCTCCTACACACCTCCAGATGTCACCACTTCGGCACTAACTCCCACCGTCCGTGTAGAATACGTGGTAAGGCTGCCTCATACAGTAATGGTGTACTGGTATTAGCGGGGATATTTTTACAAGTCGGCGGGTCTTCTGGTAGAACACTGAAGTCTGCTTTTATGAAACTGAAATCCTTAAACTGTTCCCTGCCCCAGCAGGGATTCGATCCTGGGTCCATTAGGACAGCAAGCCTCCTCTCTACCGAATCATCCACCGCCTCCCGCAATAATAATAATAATAATGATAATAATGTACCCCCTCCACAATATGTCTACCCCCGATGTATATATGTCCCCCCCCAATGCATACATGCCCCCACTAAATTTGCTAGGTCAGCATGCTCTCCCACGCCTGAAGACGGCGTTATTGCATCAGTTGATAGCAGACAGCCGACACGGGCAGACTATTTTACTGTGAGCTTGTAATAAACTCCTTATGTAGCTGTTTGTACACGGAGTTTCTATCACCAAAGTATTGCAAGTTACATTTGGTAGCAGCGGTGTTTCGAACGATCACATTCTGACCGCCTCCTTGGATTTTTAGTGATACAACACGATACACGGCGACTCGCATCTGCCAGCCTCGCCCCTCCTTCGTGCATAATAATAATAATATTGATGATGATGATGATGAAAATAATAATAATGATAATAATAACGATGACAACGACGATGGCGATAATAACAAGGTAAACGTGCAGTTCCTTCCTGTGCATTCAGAAAAAAACATGGCAATTGCATACCCAGTCCTGCCATATGGATTCTGATATCTTTGACATCTTTGCGTTCCCAGCCCCCTATTTCTACTCCTTTCTATTTTTTTTTTTTTGGGGGGGGGTCAGACTCTCCCAAAAATCAATGGAGGTCACGCTTCCCAAATTTCGCAGTCGCATAATGGCTGACAGTTTATTGTACGACATGAACTAAAACACGAAATCCATGCCTGCCATCCTTCCATCATTTCTGAGCATTTTTTTAGGATTTTTTATTTAATGGGGAGGGTTGACCACGCTAAAAATCATGGTTGCAAAATTGTATGTATTGGAGAACGTCCCCGGTAACCAGCCACAGTACCTGGGAAGTATCATTCAAATCCATCAGATACCCTAGGAGGAGTTTAAAGCGCACACACACACACACACACACACACACACACACACACACACACACACACACACACACACACACACACACACACACACACACACACACACACTGGCGCTACGGTATAGGGCGCGTTGCTGAAAATCGCACCTTCCTGTTTCGTAGGATTGATACTTCAGGTGCTACTACTACTAATAATGATAATGATAACAATAATAATACTAATAACAATAAATAATAATAAAAAGGAAATCAGTGGCAAAAACGATTATTTAAATTACTTTTTTAGACTATTAACAGACGATTTTCTTCAGCTTAGAGGGGAAAAAATCTCTATGACAGACATCTCTTGCTATGACCTGCTAAATTAACTGCTATAGAGACTTGCTATGGAGGTTCTATGCCCACGACTATATTGGTATTTATCACAGAAAAGATAGAGAGGAGAAAGGTGTACAGGGCTGGGTAAATACACATACATACATACATACATACATACATGCATACCACAAATAAGAGCTGGGTAAATTACATACATACATACACACATACATACATACGTACATACATACATACACATCAGATGCATACGTACTCACACACACACACACACACACACACACACACACACACACACACACACACAAAACGAACACATGACCTTGGTTAAAAATAGAAATATAAAACAAACAAGCAAACAAACAAAATAAGGAATGTGAAGAATGCTATAAGAGAGAGAGAGAGAGAGAGAGAGAGAGAGAGAGAGAGAGAGAGTCCAGCTACATTTTCTTTCTTTTCTTCCACCGACCCTTCCATCCATCCATCCATCCATCCATCCATCCATCCAGTAATCCATTCATCCATCCACTAATCCATTCACCAATCCATCCATCCATCCATCGATTAATAAACCTAACATACCATCCATCCACATCCATCCATCCATCCACATCCATCCATCCATCCATACACATCTATCCATCAATCCATCTATCCATCCACCCACATCCACCCATCCATCCACCCACATCCACCCATCCATCCATCTGTCTTTCCTTTTCCTCTCATTCGTTTACTCCATCCATCACTCTAGTCATCCGTCTTTCTTCCCTCCCTCCCTCCCTCCTTCCTCCTTCTCCCTCCGTCTCTCTCCCCATTTCTCCCTCCATCCCTCCTTTCCACCCTCCTCCCTCTCTTCCCCTCGCCTATTCTCCCTCCCTCCTTCGCTCTCTCTCTCTCCCTCGTTTCTATCCCTTCCTCCATCCCTCCTTCCTTTCTCCTTCTCCTCCCTCCCTCTTTCTCTCCTTCCTTCAACTTTCTCCCTCCCTCCCTCTCTTCCTCCCTCCTTCCCCTCCTCCCACCTTTCCTCCCTCCCTCCTTTCGACTCTTCCTCCCTGCCTCCCTCCCTCCTTCCCTCCCTCCTTCCCTCTTAATATTTCAGGCCGAATCCCAACCCAGGTCAACAGTACGGCAGAGGGAGGGAGGGAGGGAGGGAGACAGGAAGGGAAGGAGGGAGGAGAAAGAGAGAGAGAGAGAGAGAGAGGGGGGGGGAGGGATGAATGAAAGGTGAAACAGTGAAGGAGGAAAACTGGAAGGAAGGAAGGGAATGGAGCCCAGAAAAGGAAGTCAAGGAGGAAGGATGGAAGGAAATAAAAGAAAGAAGAAGGAAGGAATGAAGGAGAGGAGGGAATGAAGGAGAGGAGAATGAAAACTATGCAGACTAAAATGAATGAAGGAAGAAGCAAGGAAGAGGTGCAAGGGAAGAAAGAAGGAAAGAAGGAATGAAGGACAGAGAGAAAGGATGGAAGGAAGGAAGAAGGAAGGAAAGAATAAATGAAGGAAGGAAAAGGAGAATAAATGCATGAAATAAGAAAAGGAAACGACTGAATAATGAAGAAGGAAGGAAGGAAGGAGATGAGCGAGGAAGAGTGAGGAAAGGATGGAAGGAGAGGGAGGCGGGGAGGGAGGAAGGATGGAGAGGGGGAGAGATGAAAAGAATTAAGCTGAGAAAAAGAAAAAATGGAGGAAGGAAGGAAGAAAGGAAGGAAAGAGGGAAGTAAGGATGGAACGAAGGAAGGTTGGAAGGAAGAAAGGAAACATACAAGCAGCAAAGAAGCAAGGAGATAGGAAGAAAGGAAGGGAGTGTATGAGGGTAAGAAATAGAGTGAGGAAGAAAGGGAGGAAGGAAGGAAGGAAAGAAGGAAGAAAGGAAGACCTGCTGGTCCTTTCGCGGCTGTTTGGTACATGAATGATTACAACTAACAAAGCTCTACTATCAATTAAAGACAAAGATAGCTGGAAGAAAGAAAGAAAGAAAGAAAGAAAGAAAGAATAGAAAGAGAGAAAGAAAGAAAGAAAGGATGGACGGAGGGAAGGAAGGAGGAATAAAGAAAAGAAAGTAAAAAAAGAAAGAAGGAAAGGAGAGAGCAAGAGTAAGGATGGAAGGAAGAAAGGAGGAAATTAAATATGGACGAAAGAAAGAAAAGAAGGAAGAAAGAAGGACTGGAAGGCAGGCAGGAGGGAAGGAACGAGGGTAGAAAGGAGGGAAGGAAGGAAGGAAGAAAAAATGAAAAAAGAATGTAAGAAAGAAAGAAAGAGAGAGAGAGAGAGATAGAAAGAAAGAAAGAAACGAATGAACGAAGGAAGGAAAAATGAAAAAAGGAGGGAAGGAAGGAAGGAACAATGAAGGAGGAAATTGCCAGGGAATGAAGGAAGCAATAAAAGCGATAATGGCACCGCAGAGGAAGGAGGAGGGAAAGAAGGAGGGAAGGAGGGAGAGAAAGATGGATGGAGGGAGGAAGGAGGAAAGGAAGGAAAGAAAATGAGAAAGAGTGAGGGTGGGAGGGTGGAATGCAAAAAAGTGGGTTAAGAGAAACAGAAGGAAGGAAGGAAGAAGAAGGGGAGGAAGCAAGGAAGGAAGGAAGGATGGAAAGAAGAAAGCAAGGAAGGAAGAATGGAAAGAAAGAAGAAGGAAGGGAAGAAGGAAGGAAGGAAGGAAGGAAGGAAGGAAGGAAAGAAGGAAGGAGGAAAGGAAGGAAGGAAGGAAGGAAGGAAGGAAAGAAGGAAGGAAGGAAGGATGGAAGGGGGAACTGAAAGAAAGACAGAAGAACAAGAAAAAGATAAGAAAGAATGGAGAAAGTGAGTGAAATTTTTTGGGAATGAAAAAAACAATAAAAAGAATCCAACGAGAGGGGAAGGAGGGAGAGGAGGGAAGGAAGGGGAGAGAGGGAGAAGGAAGGAAAGATAGGGGGAGGAGGGAAGGAAAGATTAAGGGGAGGAGAGAGGGAAAGAGGGAGGGGAGGATGGAAGGAAGAAGGGAGGGGAAGGGGAACGGAAGAAGGGAGGGGAAGAGGGAGGGGAGTAGGGAAGGAAAGAGAAAGGGGAAGAGAGAAGGAAGGAGGGAGAGGAGGAAGAAGGGAAGGGAGGAGAGAGAAAAAGAATGAGAGGGGAAGGAGTTGGGGGAGGAAAGACATGAGAGAGAGGAGGGAAAAGGAAAAGAGAAGAGATGAGGGAAAAAGCGAAAGAAAAAAGGACTGAGGGAAGGATGGATGGATGGATGGATGGGAGGATGGATGGATGAAAGGATGGATGGACGTAGGTAGAACAGGCATGGAAGGAGAGAAGAGAGGAGAAGGAGGAGATATAGACAAGACAGAAACAAAAATGTTGGAGGGAAGGCAGCCAAATGACGGGGGAAAGGGTGACGTGGAGGTGATTTGTTTGTGGCTGATATTCTGATTATTATTATCATTATTATTATCATTATTATTATTATTTTTATTATGGTATAAAACACACAGTAATCCCCCAAAATAGAAACAATAGCCCTGAAAAAAAAGACAAAGAAAACGGAGACGAAAAATACCCAGAAGGGGAGACAAAGGTAAAATAAATTGGGTGATAAAGAAGAAACGAAGGAGGAAAATGAGAAAACTGTGCCAGGATAAGACAGGGTTGGAAAGTAAAGATGCTGAGCTCATGGAGGTATAAATCTCTCTCTCTCTCTCTCTCTCTCTCTCTCTCTCTCTCTCTCAATTATCCTTCTATCCTTCCCTTCACTCCAGGAAAGGCCAGTTAATGAAATGCGGGTAGCAATATCCGTAGACTTTAACGAATTAATACCTACCTATCTATTTACGTGTCTGTCCCTCTATCTTCTGTCTATACTATCTTCCTGTCTATTTATCTATCTATCCATCTATCAATACTGTACTATCTAATAACATTTTATATATAGGAATACCTACGTACCCACTAACATACTTACGTTCCTACTTACATACATATACCTACATTCTTGCATACATAATCACCTTTGTTGCTACTTACACTGTCACCTCTCTCTCTCTCTCTCTCTCTCTCTCTCTCTCTCTCTCTCTCTCTCTCTCTCTCTCTCTCTCTCTCTCAATTACCCCAAACGAGGGCTAATTGATCTGACTGTCACCCAGCAATTAAGGTAGAAAGGTAGGAAGACAGGTAGGTAGGCAGGTAGGCAGGTAGGCTGGTAGACATGTAGGAAAGGTAACAGGTAGTTTGATTAGTTAATTAGTGAGGTAGGTAGACAAAAAGGTAAGTTGACTGCTCCACAGGTAAGTAGGTAGGAAGTAGGTAGGTAGATAGGCAGGAAACGTAGACACTGCAGGTAGGAAGACAGGCTATAACGCAAGGAGGTAGGTAGGTTGGTAGGTAGGAAGCGTAGGTATTGTAGGCAGGAATAGAGTTATGTGGTAAGTAGTTAGGTAGGGGGGGAGGAAGGGAGGTATAAAGTAGAGAGAGAGAGAGAGAGAGAGACCCATTAATAATTCACCCATCAGGGAGTGGAGACAATGACTAGCCAATCAGATAACAAGGTGGTTGCTAATCACAGGGAAATCAGAAATAGAACTGATTAGCAGGGGGGTGAGGCAGGAAACAGACTCAACCCTTTCATGCTGGGAATAAATCTAGCACTGAATTCCTGCGATTTTCTTCATCTGATACTGAGTCACAGAGGAACCTGAGAGTGTTAATTAATGTAGAGTTAGAAAGTTCATTACCTTCTAGAGTTGTTCCCACGCCAAAGGGTTAAGTTAGGGCTATTTCTAAAGGGCAGTTACAGGCTTCATTAGTGGGGGGGTTAGTCAGAATACAAGGGGTTACTAATCTATCTATAGCCAGATGCCAAAAACCTATAAGGGTTGTGGCCGTTTGATTGAGTTAGTTGTTTTACGGGAAGGGGCACTAACCCTCCGCCAACCCACTTGTTGACACGTAGGGAACAGGTGTGGGTTGTGTTATAGTTACCACCTAACGCTGCAAATGGTTTCCTGGCTACGTGAAAGGGAAAGAAGAGTAATAAAAGGGGAGGAAAAAGATGGGAGAAACAGGAAGAGAGGAGGGCAGACACGGAAAAAGAATGATAAAGGTGATGGAAGAAGGAGGCAGCACTACATCACATGAGTGGATACTAATCACATATAAAAGAGAGAGAGAGAGAGAGAGAGAGAGAGAGAGAGAGAGAGAGAGAGAGAGAGAGAGAGAGAGAGAGAGAGAGAGAGAGACTAAGGGCTCAATCAAGAAAAAAAAAAAAGCGATTAGTGGAAAAGTAAAGCAAAGAATTAATCTGATTGGCCATAATTAAAGCCACAAGTCACTTTCTTTAAATAATTCAGATACTCCATCCTAGCACGACTCTTGCCTCCTAAAGATCTGATGGTCTGAACAGCCTCTAGAAAACTGGGTGGTGAATCAACCTTTACTTCTGAGTGTGAAATAGGAATATTATATAGAGCACTGGCTTCCTCTGGGCTTCTCTTATTAAAAAGTGGGTTGGAATCCTGTGTCTGGTGATCAATACTTATTTTTTTTTATCTTTTAAGTGTACTCTGTTAACTATTCGAATTGTACCTATGTTGACCCAGTGATTGTTAGGGTGGTAGTTATGACAGTGGTGGTTGTGACAGTGGTGGCTGTGACTGGTGAAAGTGGTTGTGATGGTAGTCTTTGTAAGTGGTGGTTGTGGTGATACTGTTGGTTTAATGGTGATTTTGATAGTGGGGGTTGTGATACTGGTGGTTGTGATTGTGGTGACTGTGAGAGTGGGGTTGTGAAAGTACTGGGTGTTACAGTAGTGGTTCAGATTGTGTTTGTGGGTGGTGGGTTTGTTAGTGGTGACTGATAGTGGGGGTTGTGATGGTGGTGGTTGTGATGTAGTGCATATGGTACTGCTTGTAAAGGTATTGGTACAGATGATGATTGTGATTGGTGTTTGCGATGGTAGTGGTTGTAACTGATAATTGTGATAGTCTTGCTAAAGGAGTGGTTGTAAGTGTTGGTTGTGAAAGTGGTGGTTGTGATAATGGTGTTGTGATGGTTGTGGTAATGGTGGTTGTGATAGTGGTGGTTGTGGGAGAGGTGACTGTGGTAGTTGTAGTTGCGATATTGATGGTTGTGATAGTGGCAATTGTGGTAGTGGATTGTGGTAATGGTGATTGTGATAGAGGTTGTGATAGTGGTGGTTGATATTGGTGACTGATGAACGAATAAATGGAATGAAGGAAGGAAGAGAGTGAGTGGCTGAATGAATGAATGGAATGAAGGAAGGAAGAGAGTGGGTGGATGGATGAATGAATGGAGTGAAGGAAGGAAGAGAGTGGGTGGATGGATGAATGATTGGAGTGAAGGAAGGAAGGAACAGAGTGGATGGATGAATGAATGGAGTGAAGGAAGGAAGAGAGTGAGTGGCTGGGTGAATGAGTGGAGTGAATGAAGGAAGGAAGGGACTGGCTGGATGAATGAATGGAATGAAGGAAGGAAGAGAGTGAGTGGATGGATGAATGAATGGAGTGAAGGAAGGAAGAGAGTGAGTGGATGGATGAATGAATGGAGTGAAGGAAGGAAGAGAGTGAGTGGATGGATGAATGAATGGAGTGAAGGAAGGAAGAGAGTGGGTGGATGAATGAATGGAGTGAAGGAAGGAAGAGAGTGGGTGGCTGGATGAATGAATGGAGTGAAGGAAGGAAGGAAGAGAGTGGTTGGAGGGATGAATGAATGGAGTGAAGGAAGGAAGAGAGTGAGTGGGTGGATGGATGAATGAAGGAAGGAAGAGGGTGAGTGGAGGGATGAATGAATGGAGTGAAGGAAAATGAATGGAGTGAAGGAAGGATAGGGTAATAGCCACACAGGAACTCCACAGCAAATGATATCCGTGACTGAGAATCCCAAGGCAGCACCAGGCAGGCAGGCAGGAAGGCAGGCAGAAAGGCAGGTGGGTAGGTGGGCAGATAGGTAGGCAGGCAGACAAGTAGGTGGATAAGCGGGTAGGAAGACAGACAAACAATCAGGCAGACAGGGAGAAAGGCAGGCAAGTAGGTGAGTAGATAGGTGGATGGATAGGCAGGCAGGAAGACAGGTAGGAAGGTAGGTAGCCAGGTAGGAGGACAGGCAAGCAAATAGACAGGCAGGCGGATAGGTAGAAGGGACAGACAGACAGGCAGGGAGAACAGAAGTGGGGTTAGTCAGAAAGAGGCCAGAGAAATAGACAAATTGGTAGGCAGGTAGACAGGTTGGTAGATAGACAGGTAGGTAAATAGACAGGTAGGTAAATAGACAGGTAGGTAGGTAGTCAGGTAGGTAGATAGACAGGTAGGTAGGTAGGTAGGCAGGTAGGTGGGAAAGTCGGTAGGTGGATAGATAGGAATGAGGCAGGCAGAGAGATAAGTAGACATAGAGGGAGGATGTTATCAATGACTATGTTGCATCATTTATTCACCTGCTACTCCCACTGCCATACCCGCGCCCACACCAGCACACTGAGCCGTCCCCAGAACACACAAGACACTTCCAGGTGAGATTATAAGGACGCTTTGTTTATGACCTTCCTTCTGTAGTCGATAAAGTAATAAATAATTCGGTAATAGTGACAATCAGATAGCGACCTGAGTGGCTGGGACCAATCAGAAACACAATCAGAAATACAGTTAGGAACAATCATAAACACAAATTACATATATAGTCAAAAATACATTTAGGTATACAATAAGAAAAAAATCAGGAATGCAATCAGAAGTACTATCAGGAAGACAATCAGAAACACAGAAAGACAATCAGAAATGCAATCAGAAATACGCCTGATTTTCTGAGGTTAAATCAGGAAATAGCTCTGATATTTATTCATCCACTTTACCTTGATGGAAATTGATGCTACTACGCCCCTACATCTTTCCACAGCACTTCTTCGTGACTAGCACCTAACTGTAGTGCTAATCCCATGCTACATTAACTCTCGTAGCTCAGTGGCAGAATAAGACACTATACTACGGCTCTGCATCCTTTCCACAGCACTTCTTCGTGACTAGCACCTAACTGTAGGGCTAATCCCATGCTACATTAACTCCCGGAGCTCAGTGGCAGAATAAGACATTATACTAGGGCTCTGCATCCTTTCCGCAGCACTTCTTCGTGACTAGCACCCTATTCTAGCCCTAATCACTCGTCACTCAGCACTCAAGGTGGACAGATGGCAATTTTACGCCAAGTTGAAGTGGAAAGAGTATAGCCCCTGCATTTTTTCCGCAGCACTTCTTCGTGACTAGCGCTAATCTCTCGACATTCAGCATTCGAAGATGGACAGACGGCAATTTTACGCCAGGTTGAGGTGGAAAGAGTATAGCTGTGGTGATGGAGGTGACGGAAAGTTCAGAAAAAAAAGAAAAAAAATGATCTTGGATGGGAGACTAAAAAATATTTACAATTCCCTGTAGTAACTTTAAGCTATATTACAGGATGAACGAGGGAAGGGAAGATTTTGTACGCCTCTCCCCACATCGTCCTGCAGAGAATAGTCATAACCTACCGTCATTTTCCCTCTCGTCACTAAAGACAATATTTAAGAAGTGAAGACAGGGGATAGGGGAAGAATCGACGGTTCACTTGTCTTTACTGCAAATCAAAACAACCAGAAAAGTCAGCCAGGCCTTGGATATATCACTGAGGCAAATTGGATCGGGGCGTCTAAACACACTAATCCACCAGGCGCCAGGAATGCCGATCAGAACTCACCTGTGCCAATCAGAGCGTGTGTTGGAGCTACCGGAACCTCATGTCTGCAAGGGAGAGAGAGAGGATAGTCAGCCACTCAGAAAATAGTCACATTTGTTCAATCATCAATGCCCCTTTCTCCTTTAAAAATCAATTGGTTTATCTACGCTATCTATTTATCTGTCTATCTGTCTATCTGTCTACCTATAGCCAGACGCCTTAATCCCGTAAGGGGTGGCCTCAAACAAATCGCCTCCATGTACCCCTGTCCCCTGCCATTTCGCCTCCCTCCCCCCAACTTACACCCCCCCTCTCTATTACCACTTAGAAACAAGTCTATCTTTAACCCTCTCCTGGTGGGGTCAACTCTAGTATTCTATTAACTATCATGCTATTATTAATCATTCTATGATCTATCATTCTATTATCTATCACTCTATTATCTATCACTCTATTATCTATTACTCTATTATCTATCATTCTATTATTTACCATTCTATTATCTATCCCAGCAACACCACTTCATTTTATTCATCTGAGTGTAAGTGTAGGACCCTGAGTGAATGAATAACCCCTTACATGTTATTCATTCATGAGGTGTCGATGTAGAAGGCAAATGAATAAGAGAGGAGGCAGAATGAAAGGTGTGTATGGTGTATAGTGTATAATATCAATGGTGTATCGGTGAAAATCACGTATAGTGTGAAAGATGTATGAAAGAATGAAATGAATAATGTATAAAGGTGTGTAATTAGGGAGTCAGGTGTCAGGGAGTCTACCAAGCCCACCAAGACCCCAGCCCCCTTATCTCACTCCTCAGACACTCCCCCCATCTATCCCCCCCTTTCCTTCTCTCTCTCTCTCTCTCTCTCTCTCTCTCTCTCTCTCTTTCTCTCCATTTCCCCTCGTCATTTTCTCTCCCCTCTCCTCCCCTTACTTCCTCCTTTTCTTCCTTTTTTCCCTCAACTTTCTCCTTTTTCCTCCCTACCTCTCCCCTACTCTCCTCTCCCCTCCCCTTTCCTTCCCCCCTCTCTCTCTTTCTCCCTTCCTTCTCTCCCCTTCACTCCCCTTCCTTCCCCTTCGCTTCCTCCCCTCTCCCTGTCTCTTCCCTCCCCTTTCCTCCTCT
>NC_136992.1:2755000-2760000 GCF_032717465.1 Coenobita brevimanus | reverse complement strand
CCGAGAGAGGGAGCTGCCTGGTTACATAAACGTCCCTCTATCCCCCCTTTCTCTCTCTCTCTCTCTCTCTCTCTCTGGTAAAACACGAGATGATGGCACTAGTCACGAAGAAGTGCTATGGAAAGGGTGTAGAGCCGTAGTACTGTCTGGCTACTCTGACTGGCTACTCTGATTGGCTACTCTGATTGGCTACTCTGATTGGCTACTCTGACTGGCTACTCTGATTGGCTACTCTGATTGGCTACTCTGACTGGCTACTCTGATTGGCTACTTTGATTGGCTACTCTGACTGGCTACTCTGATTGGCTACTCTGACTAGCTACTCTGATTGGCTACTCTGACTGGCTACTCTGACTGGCTACTCTGATTGGCTACTCTGACTGGCTACTCTGATTGGCTACTCTGACTGGCTACTCTGACTGGCTACTCTGACTGGCTACTCTGATTGGCTACTCTGACTGGCTACTCTGATTGGCTACTCTGATTGGCTACTCTGACTGACTGCTCTGATTCACTACTCTGACTGACTGCTCTGATTGGCTACTCTGATTGGCTACTCTGACTGACTGCTCTGATTGACTACTCTGATTGGCTACTCTGACTGGCTACTCTGATTGGCTATTCTCCCTTACCTCACACTAATCTGATTGGCTTTGAATTGCCCTCTACCTAATCTGGACCTAAACTGATTGGTCTGATTGGCTCCAGTGATCAGCCTTACAATCACATCTAACCCCCCCCTCTCTCTCTCTCTCTCTATCTATCTATCTATCTATCTATCTATTTCTCTCTCGTTCTTTCTAATTCTTATGTAACCACTTTAATTTCCCCTCACTGACTCTCTCTCTCTCTCTCTCTCTCTCTCCAGTTGACTACACTTTTCATATCTTATTTGTCTGTATAACCAGTGTTCTGATTGGCTGCTTCCCTCATACACTGATTGGCTAGTCTCCGCTGCCTTCACCCTTACCTGATTGTCTTCTAAACTACTCCTTTCAACTTGACTGATCTGACTGGCTGGCTGATCTGATTGGCTGACTGATCTAATTGACGGACTGATCTGATTGGCTGACTGATCTGATTGACTGATTGATCTGATTGGCTGACTGATCTGATTGGCTGGCTGATCTGATTGGCTGCATCTCTCACAACCTGAATGGTTCCCCTCCTAATACTGTCTGATTGGCTGTTTTCCCCTCTCTCACCCTTATCTGATTGGTTTCTAAATTACCGCCCTTTAATCTGGCTAATCTGATTGGCTGCCGTGATCCGCGCCGCAATCAGATTTATTCCCATGCTATGTATTTATCGCTACAGATCTAATCCCAGAATTATGCTCTCTCTCTCTCTCTCTCTCTCTGTATGCATGTGTGTGTGTGTGTGTGTGTGTGTGTGTGTGTGTGTGTGTGTGTGTGTGTGTGTGTGTGTGTCATTTTTCACTGTCATACACTGCCTTTAATTTGGCGAAATATGTGCAGTATATCACTGGTAGTCTAGCTCTCTCTCTCTCTCTCTCTCTCTCTCTCTCTCTCTCACACACACACACACACACACACACACACACACACGACATAAGACGCACATCAGGCAATCACATTCCATACTCTTGATCATACACACATACCTTATAACTCTCTCTCTCTCTCTCTCTCTCTCTCTCTTACACACACACACACACACACACACACACACACACACACACACACACAAACAAACAACCCACACCCAATTACCACATCTAAAAATAAAATATCACCTATTCTCCACGTAACTTTTCTTTCCTTCCCCTCTATCCCTCCTCTGATTGGCTACAGTAACGACACAAGCGTTCTGAATGGCATCTCCTTCCCTTATGAATATTCTGATTGGCCCTTGCTACTCTCTTAGATCTTCTGATTGGGTCCTGCGTCCTTGTGTATATATATATAGGACAGTCTGAAAATAGCTCTGCACGGGAATTTCATGGGAAGGTACCTTATGGTCTTGGGGCATGGCTCTGTCTGCTGGTGTGGGCGTGGGTGTAGAAATGGGAGTAGGAAATCAATAAATAATGCATGATCTTATTTTATTGAGGGAATGGTTCAGTCATCACATAATAGCTCTGATATTTTACTTTCTGTTCTTCAATGGACTCTCATCCGTAATGCAATATTTTGAGAGTGTGACCCCCCCAGGGATTTTTTTTTGGGGGGGGTTCAGCTCCCTTCCCCCCAAAATGAAAATGACAGGAAATAGGGGGCTGTAAGCGTATGGGTTTCAACACAATGGGGATACCAATTGAAGGAATGGGTAGGCCTATGCGGTTTCCACCTTTTTCCGAAATACATTAAAAAAAAAAAATTGCGCATCTGTTTTATATACAAGTCAGCCTTCAAGATGGACGCCCTCACCTTCAACGCCACGCCCTCACCTTCAACGCCACGCCCTCACCTTCAACGCCACGCCCTCACCTTCAACGCTACGCCCTCACCTTCAACGCCACGCCCTCACCTTCAACGCTACGCCCTCACCTTCAACGCTACGCCCTCACCTTCAACGCCACGCCCTCACCTTCAACGCTACGCCCTCACCTTCAACGCCACGCCCTCACCTTCAACGCTACGCCCTCACCTTCAACGCCACGCCCTCACCTTCAACGCCACGCCCTCACCTTCAACGCTACGCCCTCACCTTCAACGCCACGCCCTCACCTTCAACGCTACCCCCTCCCCTTCAACGCCCTCACCTTCAACGCTCCTAAACGCTTCTGAGTGGCAGGCGGTAAAATGCATTAGGCCTCTGAATGGCTCTCCCAGGTTTCATAATAAGCTTCTGATTGGCTCCACACACACACACACACACACACACACACACACACACACACGCACGCATGCCGGGAAAAATGTCGGCCCTCCTTCATTTCCTTACACACACACACACACACACACACACACACACACACACACACACACACACACACACACACACGCATGCCGGGAAAAATGTCGCCCTTCCTTCACTTCCTTCATTTCGATTCCTTCAGTACTTCGTTTATTATTCTCCTTCGTTCCTTACTCATCTCCCTACTTCCTTTCCTTCATCACTTCCTTCATTCACTCTCCTACACTTCCTTATATTTCTTATTCTTCGTAGGCTAAAAAATGCTACCTATCCTTCACTTCCTTCCTTCCTTCCTTCTTTCACTCCTTCCTTCATTTTCCTCTCTGCCTTCTTGCTTACTTATTTAACTATCACCTCTCTCTCTCTCTCTCTCTCTCTCTCTCTCTTCTTCCTCCATATATCCTTCTATTTTCCTTCCTTTCCTCCTCCTTCACTTTCTCAATCCTCTCCCTTCCTTTTCCCTCCCCGTCCTTTGCTCTCTTCCTTCACACCTCTCCTCCTTCCCTACTCCTTCCTCTTTCCTTCCTTCCTTCTTTCCTTTACTCCCTCTTCCATTGCTCCTTCTATCTCGCTCTACTTCCATCCTTTCATCCCTCCATTCCTTCCTTTCCCTCTCCTTCATTTCACACCACATCTCCTTCCTTCTCTCCCTACGGCCATCTCTCCTTCCTTCCTTCTCTCCCTCCTCCATCCCTCATTCCTTCACTTTCCCTCCATCCCTCATTTCAACCATCTTCCTCCTTCCTTCTTCTTTCCTTTCTTCTTTCCTTCACTCTCTCACCATCCTTCATTCCAACCATCTTTCCCTTCCTCATTCCTTCCCTCCTTCCTTCATCCCTCCCCCTTCATCCTTCACTCCAACCATCTTTCCCTTCCTCATTCCTTCCCTCCTTCCTTCATCCCTCCCCCTTCATCCCTCATTCCAACCATCTTCTTTCCTTCCTCATCATCCTTCATGCCAACCATCTTCCTCCCTTCCTTCCTTCCCTCCTTCCTTCCTTCACTCTCCCTCCATCCTTCACTCCAACAATCTTATTTCTCCCTTCCTTCCTTCCTTCCTTCATCCCTCCTTCTCCATTCCTCATTCCAACCATCTTTCCCTTTCTCCTTCCTTCCCTCCATCCTTCCTTCCAACCATTTTCCTTCCCTCCTTCCTTCCTTCCCTCCTTCTCTCCAACACCCTCCTTCACCGCTGACCTGATTGCTTCTTGTTGTGTTCTGATTAGCCGTCTGTGTCTGATTTCCGATTGGCTTCTGTAATCGTTTTCTGATCGCCTCCCTTATTTCTGATTTCTGACTTTTCTGATTGTCCGTATTTTCTGATTGGCTATATTGTCTGATTATTCTTTTCTGATTGTCTATTTCTGGATTTTTTCTGATTGTTTCTGTTGTTTATTCTTTCTATGTTCTGATTGTCTATATTTTTCTGTTATTTTCTGATTGTCTATATTCTCTGACTGTTCTCTGATTGTCTATTTTTCTGACTGTTTTCTGACTGTATTCTGACTGTCTGTACTATCTGACTACTTTTTCTGATTCTCTCTATTTTCTGATTGCTTCGATGTTCTGATTGTCTATATTTTCTAACAGTTTTTTCTGACTGTCTGTGCATTCTGATTGTTTTAAATATCTGATTGTTTTCTGTTTCTTTCTTATTCTTTCTCTGTTCTGATTACCTATATTTTTTACTATTTTTCTGATTGTGTTTTCTGATTGTTTTTCTTACCTGATTGTCTGTTGTCTAGTTATTAGTTTTTATTTTATCTATATTCTGATTGTCTATATTTTCCTACTATTTTTCTGATTGTTTCTAAATTCTGATTGGCTACATTTTCTGACTATTTTCTGATTGTCTATATTTTCTGACTGTTTTTCTGATTGTCTGTATTCCCGGACCATTTTTCTGATTGCCTATATTTTCTTACAATATTTCTGATTGTCTATATTTTCTGATTGTTTTTATGTTCTGATTGCCTGTATTTTCTGACTTTCTGTTTGGCTATATTTTCTGACAATGTTTCTGATTATGTATATTATTTTCACTATTTTTCTGATTGGTCATATTTCCTACTATTCTGAATGGCTATATTTTTTGCCTATTTTTCTGATTGGCTATCTTT
>NC_136992.1:2742500-2750000 GCF_032717465.1 Coenobita brevimanus | reverse complement strand
CTCTCTATTGCCAGACGCCTGAATCCCGCGAGGGGTGGCCACAGACAAATCGCCTCCATGTCGCCCTGTCCCCAGCTCACACACACACCCCCTCACTCAAAACAAGAATTGCTTTGCTGTACCTGACGCTTTCCAACAATTTTATTTATATTACAAAAAAAATCCAACAAATTTACTTATATCAGTAAGTTTTCAACAACTTTAATTATTTTATTAATTAATTGGCAATAATTTTACTTATTACTGCTGATTATTTTCCAACAATTATACTTATATCGCTAATTATCTTCCAACAATGTTACTTATATCACTAATTATTTTCCAACAATATTACTTATATCACTAATTATTTTCCAACAATGTTACTTATATCACTAATTATTTTCCAACAATGTTACTTATATCACTAATTATTTTCCAACAATATTACATATATTGCTAATTATTTCCCGACAAAATTACTAATGTTACTAATTATATTCCAACAATGTTATTTATAGTACTAATTATTTTCCAACAATTTCACTTCTAATACTAATTATTTTCCAACAAATTGATTTATGTTCCTAATTATTTTCCAACAATTTTGATTATATTCCTAATTATTTTCCAACAAAATTATTTATATTACTAATTTTTCCCAACGATTTTACTTATAATGCTCATCATTTTCCAACAAATTATTATTATTATTATTATTATAATTATAATTATTGTTATTATTGTTATTATTATTATTATTATTATCATTATTATCATTATTATTATTATTATTATTATTATCAATATTAGTAGTAGTAGTAATAGTAGTGGTAGTAGTAGTAGTAGTAGTAGTAGTGGTAGTAGTAGTAGTATTTGCTATTATTTCTAGCATTAATTCGCCCTGTTTGCTGGCAGGTATTTAACATTTAAAATATTATCAATTCCTCTAAGTATCTGTAGTGTTAAATCCCATGATAAATCCTACTATCCTAAATCCGTATTCTTAAATCCCCCTTGGAGTGTATAAAGAGTTTCAGATCACATCGTTCTTTATAAGTTTGGCTTCTCAGTGGATAGTCATTGAAACAGTGATGGATAGTCATTGAAACAGTGATGGATAGTCAGGGAAACAGTGATGGATAGTCAGAGAAACAGTGATGGATAGTCAGGGAAACAGTGATGGATAGTCATTGAAACAGTGATGGATAGTCATTGAAACAGTGATGGATAGTCATTGAAACAGTGATGGATAGTCAGGGAAACAGTGATGGATAGTCATTGAAACAGTGATGGATAGTCAGGGAAACAGTGATGGATAGTCAGGGAAACAGTGATGGATAGTCAAGGAAACAGTGATGGATAGTCAAGGAAACAGTGATGGATAGTCAGGGAAACAGTGATGGATAGTCAAGGAAACAGTGATGGATAGTCAGAGAAACAGTGATGGATAGTCAGGGAAATAGTAATGGATAGTCAGGGAAACAGTGATGGATAGTCAGGGAAACAGTGATGGATAGTCAGGGAAACAGTGATGGATAGTCAGGGAAACAGTGATGGATAGTCAGGGAAACAGTGATGGATAGTCAGGGAAACAGTGAGGGATAGTCTGGGAAACAGTGAGGGATAGTCATTGAAACAGTGAGGGATAGTCAGGGAAATAGTGATGGATAGTCTGGGAAACAGTGATGGATAGTCAGGGAAACAGTGATGGATAGTCTGGGAAATAGTGATGGATAGTCTGGGAAACAGTGATGGATAGTCAGGGAAACAGTGATGGATAGTCAGGGAAACAGTGAGGGATAGTCAGGGAAATAGTGATCTTCCTATTTCCATCCGAAGAATATTTTCAAAGGGCGATAAACGGTGAAAAAAAAACCATCTCTGCTTGTGTGTGTGTGTGTGTGTGTGTGTGTGTGTGTGTGTGTGTGTGTGTGTGTGTGTGTGTGTGTGTGTGTGTGTGTGTGTGTGTGTGTGTGTGTGTGTGTGTGTGTGTAAAATGGTTCGATTTTTTTACCTTATGTATTCTCTCTCTCTCTCTCATTTTCTCTCACCTTTCGCTGTACGGTACTCCCTCAAACACCTCCATTTCCTATAATACGGTGACCAGAACTGGACGACATTCTCTAAGTGCGGACGTCCTAGAATTATACACAGTGAAGATGAAATTGTCCTAGCTAGGTTCCAGGGCTAAACTAATGGATCCTGTTCATCTATTGGCTTTCCTAATTGCCTCGTTACACTGCTGGCTTAGTTTGAAGTCACTGGCATCTAGAATTCCTTAATATCGCTTCTTTTTACAGTAGGTGTGATTCGTGGGACTGGATATCATTGAGCGTATACTTAGATCTATAATTCTTACTGTCACTGATTAGCACCCTGTCTCTGTCTCTTTCAGTATGTTATTGTTCTATCTGTCTATCTATTGCCAGACGCCTTAACCCAGTAAGACGTGACCACAAACAAATCGCCTCCATGTCGCCCTGTCCCCCGCCATTTCACTGCCCTGCTCCCAGCTCACACACCCCCTCTCTCATATATATACCTCTCCACTCCATCCCTCCATCTCATCCTTGGCCTCCCCCTCCCTCTCCCTCCCTCCACCTCACTCACATACACTCTCCTCGTCAGTCTCTCACTCTCCATCCTCTCCACATGGCCAAACCACCTCCATGCGTTTCTCCTAAAGCTGTTATTTTTTAAAAACCGATTAATACATTTTATCAATCTCTCTCTCATTCCCTTTGCCTATATACCGAATTAAATAAATAAAAAAAAAGAGTCAGCAGTTTTTCCAGCCTCTTGTCTTTTGTAAATTTATATACATTTATCTACCCAGATTATGTTTATTAATATATGTAAAATAATCAATGAAAGATTTAAAAAGGAAAATTAACAATATGATTTTTTTCTTACTCAGGATATCTCTTTTCTTTTATTATTTCGTTATTTTCTTTCCTTTTTTTCTGAGAAGAGGTTAATGGAGACTTTGGCCTCTGTTCTCGTCAGGCAAGGAAGCTCCCCTAACACCTCTTCCTAGGCGATTTATTTGGCTTATTCCTCCTTATTATCCTCTTATGTGTCGCTTTGAATCATTCTAATACCACCACACAAAGCATAAAAAAGAAAAGAAAAAAGGTATTAAGCAGCCATATCCAAAAACTAAATCGCTAAGGAAGAGGTGCTAGGGAGCTTCTTTAATAGACTAGAATACGGACCTCTACTTAACCCCTCCAAATCCAAAAATCTATCCTGAGTTTGGGAAAAGCGAGGAAAAAAAAATGAGGTCACATACCGAAGTAATTAATTTTGTTGCCCTTCACTGCACTCTTTCTAATATGTATACAGTCTGGATGGTGGGTACTAGGGCCAAAGTGGTGATATGTGAAGGTGCGTGATGCCGTGTGCTGTGTGTAGGAGGACTGCTGGGTTTAGAGTCGGAGAAATGAGAAGAAAAAATGAGAAAGAATTACGTGGAGGTTCACATATGACACAAACAATTTTCTTGCTTTCTCGGGACGGCTCAGTTAATATTAGCCTACCAGTGTCTTCTCTGCATCATTCTCTACATCAAAAAAAAAGCTTTCATATTATACAGTCTTCTTTTACGTCCCCTGATTACAAACTGGCATAGTAATTACCTGAAGCAGCAAAAATACCCTCACTCTTAATAAAAAAACACAAAAGAGGCAGTCCGCGCAACACACAAGATTGAAGGACCCGAAAGAAAAACACTAGGCCGCCCCCACAACACACAAGATTGAAGGACACGAGAGAAAAACACTAGGCCGCCCCCGCAACACACAAGATTGAAGGACACGAGAGAAAAACACTAGGCCGCCCCCGCAACACACAAGATTGGAGAGCGCGAAAGGAAAACAAAGGCCGCCCCTGCAACACACAAGATTGGAGAGCCAGAGAGAAAAACACTAGGCCGCCCTTGCAACACAGAGAGAATTGGAAACAGCAACATAGGGGCCACCAGCTTATTAAAAAAGAAAATAATATGAGACCAGAACTG
Organism: Coenobita brevimanus; assembly: GCF_032717465.1. Taxonomy (NCBI): domain Eukaryota; kingdom Metazoa; phylum Arthropoda; class Malacostraca; order Decapoda; family Coenobitidae; genus Coenobita; species Coenobita brevimanus. The sequence goes on along the minus strand of NC_136992.1, from coordinate 2,746,000 downwards.
CACGCCATATTCCAAATGCGGTATAATGGGATGATGGTATCTTTTACGTTCTGATGTAAGGCTCTCTTGATGAAGCCTAGCATTTCATTAGTCTTTTTGCAAGCTTCATTACATTGGGGGAAAAGCTTGGATGTTTTGATGGATACGCAGACACAGACACAGACATACACACACACACACACACACACACACACACACACACACACACACAAATAAATTAATAAATAAATGACGTCAAGCACATACCTACCCAAATATATATGCACACACACACACACACACACACACACACACACACACACACACACACACACACACACACACACACACACATGACGTCAAACATACATACATACCCAAACACATGTACATATACTTACATGAGAGAGAGAGAGAAAGAGAGAGAGAACAGATAATAGAAAGAGGGAGAAACACATAAAAGGAAATGACATTGAAATGAGACGAGCCACGAAGAAAGGAACAAGAGAAAACGAATATGAAAAAAAAATGAAGAAAGAAAACGTCAAGAAAAGAAGACAATGAAGGAAGAAAATGCAGGAAGAGAAAGAGGTCAAGGAAGCCGAGAAGAAAGAAGAAGAGGAAGTGGAAGAGGAAGGAGAAAAAGTGAGAGAGAAGATGATAAAGGATGAAAATGCAGGTGAAGAAGGTGTGAAAGACGCCGAGAGAGAGAGAGAGAGAGAGAGAGAGAGAGAGAGAGAGAGAGAGAGAGAGAGAATAAAAAGGAAGGAAGGAAGGAGAGAAGAAAGGAGGGACGGAAGGAAATATAAGGCAGACGAAGAAAGAGGTGAAAGAATCTAAGAGAAGAGAGAGAGAGAGAGAGAGAGAGAGAGAGAGAGAGAGAGAGAGAAGGAGAACTGAGATGATGACGTGGAGAAAGAAATGGAGGGAAGGAGGGAAGAAGAGATGGAGGGAGAGAGGCGAAGGAGGAAACTTTGACTGTGAAAGAGAGGAACGTAGGAAGAGAGAGAGAGAGAGAAGGAGGTGAAATAATACACTAAGATGGAGGGGGGGAAGGGGGGCAAGGAGGGGGAAGAGGGGGGTAAGGCAAGATGGAATGAAAGACGGGGGACGGGATGGAATGACGAGAGAGAGAGACACACAGAAGAAAGAGAGGGACAAAAAGAGAGAAAGAGAGTGAGTGGGAGAGAGAAAAAAGAGGCGGTTGATAAGAAAAGAGTGGGGTGGATTAAGAGAGTAAAGAGGGGGGGTGTTCAGGGGAGGGGGGTGGGGGTCTTAGATGCTGGTTGAGACGACGTGAGAGAAACAAAGAGAGAGAAAGAGAAAAAGAGAGTGAACTAAGAGGGATAGGCAAGAAAAGAGAGAGTGGAAGAGAAGAAGAAGAAGAAGTAGATGATGATGATGATGATGATGGTGATGATGATGATGATGATGATGATGATGATGATGATGATGATGATGATGATGATGATGATGATGAGGAGGAGGAGGAGGAGGAGGAGGAGGAAGAGAGGGAGAAGAAGATGAAGACGAAGAAGAATGAGAGAGAGAGAGAGAGAGAGAGAGAGAGAGAGAGAGAGAGGAGATGAAAGATGCAAGGCGAGGTGAAATGATGCAACCCCGCTCTGTGTGGGTAATGAGGCCCACACCATCACTACAGGGGGTGAGAGAGAGGGAGAGAGAGAGAGAGAGAGAGACAGACAGACAGACAGACAGACAGACAGACAGAGACAGAGAGAGACAGAGACAACAGACAGACAGACAGACAGAGACAGAGAGAGACAGAGACAACAGACAGACAGACAGACAGAGAAATAGAGAGAGAGAGAGAGAGAGAGAGAGAGACAGACAGACAGACAGACAGACAGAGACAGAGACAAAGAAATAGACAGAGAGAGAGAGTCTGAGGGAAGAGAAAAAGTAGGGGAGAATAAGTGAACAGCAGGGAGGAGATGGGAAAGGGGAGGAGATAGAGAGGGGGGGAAGGGGATGGAGGAAGAGAGAGAAGAGAAGAGGAGAGAGAAGAGGAGAGGAGAAGAGGAGAGGAGTGATGAAAATAACAGAGACGAGAATGAGAAGAAAGGGAGGGATAGAGTGAAGCAGGAGGAGGAGGCTGAGAAGGAAGAATGGTGAGGAGAGGGGAGAGGAGGGGAGGGAGAGAAGAGAGAAGGGGAGGGGCAGGAGGGAGGGACTGGGAGGGGGAGGAGGGAGGAAAGGGGAGGGGGAGGGTGATGGTATAATGACATATTTTAGGGGACGAGAAGATGGCCATGGGGACGAATGGGAAATGAGATTGGGATAAAAATGAACAGGGAAAGATGAGTGAGGGAGGCAGACAGGGAGGGAAGGGGGGAGAGAAGGAGAGGAGGAGGCAGAGAGGGAGGGGGAGAGAAGGAGAGGGGAGAGGCAGAGAGGGAGGGAGGGGGGAGAGAAAGAAAGAGAGGGGAGTTAATTACACTTCTTCTTCCTTTTTTGGGGAGAGAGATGAAGGGAGTGCATGGGGAGAGGGGAGAGAAAGAGAGGGGAGGAGACAGAATGAGGGGAGGAGGAAGAATGAGGGGTATAGAAGGCATGAGAGGGGAAAAGAATTATTTAGGGGACAAGAGAAAGACAGAGAGAAGGAGTAAGGAAAGACTAAGGATGGCTGGGGAAGAAGGGAGGGGAAGGAGTGAGGGGAATGGGGAGGGGAAGGATAGGGAGTGGGGGGAAGGTAAAGAGGCAGGGAGCAGAGAATGGGGGGAGGGAAGGGAAGGCAGAGGGAGAGGAGCGAAGGAGAGTAATGGGGGGAAAGAGGGGGGGAGAGAGAAAGACAAGGGAAGAGAGGGTTAGAGAGAGGGAGAGAAAGGGGGAAAGAAGGAGGGAGAGAGAGAGAAATGGGGAAAGAGGAAGAGAGGAGTGAAAAAGGGAGAAATGGAGAGAAAAGGGAGGAAAAGAGGAAGAGAAAGGGAAAGAAAAGTGAGAAAGAGGGAGAGAGGTAAGGGGGAAAGAAATGAGGGAAAGAGAGAGAGAAGAGTGAGAAAAGGGAGAGAGAAGAGGGAGAGAGAGAGGGGAAAGGGGGTGAGAAAGACCAAGGAGAGAGACAAGAAAAGAAAATTAAGTGCAAGAAATATATAAATAAGTCACGAGGAAAGAAATATAACAAAAGAGAAAATCACAATATAATTTTTAACGTTAGAGGATATGAAGGAAATAATATAGTCTTTTCACTCTTACTTGGCCTAAAATTGCCATCTCTCCTTCACGAATGCCGAGTAGTAATAATAGGCCGATATTAAACTTCGATGCTAGTCACGAAGAAGCGCTGTGAAAAGAATGAAGAACTGTAGAATATCTATCATCATCTTTATCATTACTATCATTATTATTATCATCATCATCACCATCACCACCACCACCACCACCACCAGCAATATCACCCCCACCACCATCATCACCACCACCACCACCATCATCATCATCATCATCATCATCACCAACACCACCACCAAAACAGTCACCACCACCACCACCACCACCACCAC
>NC_136992.1:2727500-2732500 GCF_032717465.1 Coenobita brevimanus | reverse complement strand
CTCAATTGAATTGACAAAACAAAAAACTCTCCTGCAAGACATAACAGACAGTGAGTTTCAGTGCACTTTTGCAAAGGTCAAACTATCAAAATCTTCAAGCTTTAGACTTCCTTCGATGCTGCTTTCCAGGCTCGTCCCTGTACAGTATCCAGCAGTAATCCACGAGCATACTTTCTTTCCAGAAGCCTTGATAGCGATGCTCCATTGCACTGATATCTTGATGGAAGCGTTCTCGCCAGAGACGGCTCCCTGGTTCTACTCGAAAATTTCAAGGTGGGAATGGAGAAAATGAACTTTCAGCGACATCCGACACCCCATAGCAGCAAATGAATTGAGAAGTTTCTCAACACCACCTTCATAATCCGGTGGCCTCTTGTTTCCCAGGGAATTTTCACATATCCACTTGAATGAGGTCCAGGCAGCCAGTTCCACATCGACCAGATAGGTGCTGAAGTTGTGGTCTCTCAGAGGTTCCTTTATCTGTGGCCCGATGAATACTCCTTTCAGCTTAGCCTCAGTGATGCCTGGGAATTTGCTTGCGACATATCCGAATTCTTCAGTGTTTCGTCTTCCCAGTGTCTTCACGAACTGCTTCATAAAGCCGAGCTTCATATGAAGCGGAGGAAGAAGAATGTCTCCGCGAGCAACCAGGGGCTCATTCGCGATGTTCGAAGTTCCTGGCTCGTATGCTTGTCTAGGTGGCCATGTCGACTGGACGTGGTGCTTGGAAGTTGCACGGGTATCCCAGAGACATAAGAAACAACAGTGTTTTGTGAAGCCTGATTGCAGTCCCATCAGCAAACCGATCACTTTCAAGTCTCCACACGACCTCCATTTGTATTCTTCATATTTTATGGCATCTAAAAGGGCCGCGGTGTTTTCATAGCACTCTTTCGTGTGCACTGAATGTCCTAAAGGCACAGAGGGTTTCATATTCCCATTGTGCAGCAATACCGCCTTCAAGCTTTTCTTCGATGAATCAATGAATAAACGCCATTGAGAAGGATCATGTTCCTGTGAAAGGCAGCGGAACAATCCATCAGTGTCGCTGCAAAAACATAGTGGTCCATCAACAGGAAAATATGAAGAAAGATCTCCATTTCGTCTTCTGAAGTATGTTACTCGAACGTCTTTCTTGAGCAGACATTATTTTCCTTCAAACGGGATGCCAGAAGTTCAGCCTTGTCCTTCGGTTGTCCCAAATCTCGAACTAAGTCATTCAACTCTCCTTGAGAGAACTGTTCAGGTGTGTCTTCATTGTCGGCTAAAAGCTATGCAACTTCAGCCGTTTCATCTGACTCAGTTTGGGTTATATCTTCGTCCTCATCGTCGCTACTGGCGATACCATCTTCTGGTGGTATTGGAATGGGAAGATCTTCATCGTTGTGCGGCACTGGTCTTATAGCGGATTACAAACTGGGGTAAGGAATCTTATGCTTATTCTTAACAGAAAACCCGGATATGCTGACCTTGCAGAAGTAACAATCTGTGGCATGATCTTTCGGCTCCCTCCATATCATAGGAACGGCGAATGGCATTGCCCTTTTTCTCTTATTCAGCCAATCTCTTAGTCCATTCGAACAAGCCGTACAAATTACATGCGGTGCCCATTTTCTGTCTTGATCTGCAAGTGTACAGTCAAAGTACATATGACAGACCTTCTTGATATCGTTCGTGATGTTGCGTCGCTGTCCCTTGGGGGTGAACGAACCACAGACACAGCAGAAACAATCGGGGCTATTTTTGCATTGCCTTGTCATTTCAACTGATTCAATAAACAACAACAGCTGCAAAAAATCATAAGCAGTGTTAAGAACAGGAATATATGTGAATATTGTTATATACGGGTTCAACATGAAGGTTCCTCAATCATCATAAAAACTAGACGTGTTAGGAAAAAGTAGATGTGATTTTCGGAATCAGCGCCTAAAACTGTATCAAGAACACCACAAAACTTTCATGATGATTTTTTACTGTTGGCCGGTATAATAAGGCAGTGAGGCAGGGAGGAAGGCAAGAGTGAAGAAGGCAAGCAGGCAGACAGGTAGGCATGAGACAGGCTGAGGGGTGGAAGAAAGGCGGACAAGGAGGCAGGCGGGGAGGCAGATAGGGAAGAGTGGACGTTAGGCAGACAGACAAGCAAGCAAGAAGGAGCAAGGAATGAGACAGACCTGGAGAAAATTAGGAGAGGATGTAGGAAGGCAGGATGGTAGGCAGACGAGGCAGCAGACAGAGGAGGGAGTAAGGTAGACAGTAAGGCAGACAGAAAGGTAGGTGTGGTAAGAGGAATAAGGCAGACAGACAGAAGGGAAATCAAGCAGACAAGCAGAAAAGTAGGAGAGGAAGTTGGGAAGGCAGACAGAGAAGAAAGGTAGCATGAGGGTTAGGCAGGCATGGGGTGAGGCAGGGAGGTAGGCAGGCAGGGAGGGGAAGCAGGAATAAAGCAGACAAAGGAGAGGCAGTTAGGTGGAAATAAAGGTAGGCAGAGAGACAATTAAGAAGGCAGGATCAAAGACAGGCAGAGAAGCAGACAGAGAGCAGGCAGACAGGCAGGCAGACGGAGAGGCAGGCAGGCAGGCAGGGATAAGGCAGGCAGGCAGGCAGACGGAAATGAGACAACCTTCAACTATTTCCCAGTAATGTGTGTGTGTGTGTGTGTGTGTGTGTGTGTGTGTGTGTGTGTGTGTGTGTGTGTGTGTGTGTGTGTGTGTGTGTGTGTGTGAGAGAGAGAGAGAGAGAGAGAGAGACTTTTAATCTCGCCATTATCTCTCTTATTGTCTCTTGCACAACCCTATTACTTTCATCTAGGAGTGAGAGTGCGCTTGTTATTTCTCTCTCTCTCTCTCTCTTTCTCCACAAAACTCAGTGAATCATGCGCCAATATTCACTCAGCTCTCCACGAAAGTCCATGACTCACCATCAATATTCACTTATATCCTCTCTGAATCGTGTCCAATATTCACCTAAATATCCAAGTAACTCAGTGAATCATGCGCCAAATATTTGCCTAAATTACCACATATCTTCGTGAATCATGCCCCAACATTCACTTAATTCCTCCCTGAATCATGTACAAATATTCATCTAAATCTTCATAAATCTCCGTGAATCATTCGCCAAATATCAACAAAACTCCTTAATTCAGTGTCCCAATATTCACTTAAATCCTCCGTGAATCAGTGTGCTAATATTCACCTAGATCTCAAAACTCCGTGAATCAGTTCGCCAATATTCAACAAAACCTCGTGAATCATGAGCTAATATTCACCCAAATCTGCACAAATGACCAGGAATCATTGTCAAAATTCGCTTCAATCCTCCATGAATCAGTGTGCCAATATTCATCTAAATCTTCATAAATCATCACCGTGAATCATGCGCCAATATTCGTTTCGTCCTTGGCAAGCATCACAGCGGCATCTGCATACGTCAGGAGTAGAATATTCCCTCACTCCCCCCCCCCCCGCCCATCACATCTCTCACTCACATATCGCCAGGAGAATATTCGCCAGGAGGAGATTCGCCTAACACCTCTTCCTTAGCGATTTATTTCCGTGATAGGGTAGCCCTCCCTCCCCTTCTTCTATACTCCTTTCACCTTAACTTGGCCCAGATTTTCGTCCTTTTGCAGCTTATTTCACGTAGCTCAGTGGTTGATTAATACTATGGCTCTACATCCTTTTCCATGGCACTTCTTCGTGACTAGCATCATATTCTAGTGTTACAAATTACAACTCAATAGGGAGAGATGGTAATTTTAGGCCAAGTTAGAGTGAAAGGGGTATGGAAAAATGTGCCTGATTCCTTTATTGCCATCTCGTCATTTCTATTTTATTGTATTTATTTATTCATTTTATTTACAAACGATTTTATTCAGCTCAGGAGAGAGATTTCGTTCTGAAGGGGTTCAATCTCTCTCTCACTCTCTTTGCTTACCTACCTACTTACCTACCCACCTACCTACGCACTTATACACACATCTGTTCTCTCTCTGTCTGTCTGTCTGTCTGTCTGTCTCTGTCTCTGTCTGTCTGTCTCTCTCTCTCTCTCTCTCTCTCTCTCATTCCGCTCCAACGCTTGTTACTCTTATCGCATAAATTAACAGAGATGCTTTCAGGCAGGGAGGCAGGCAGGCAGGGTGAGGCAGAAGGGATAGGCAAGGTGGGTGGTAGGCAGGATAGGTGGTAGGCAGGGTGGGTGGTAGGCAGAGTGGGTGATAGGCAGGGTGGGTGGTAGGCAGGGTGGGTGGTAGGCAGGGTGGGAGGTAGGCAGGGTGGGTGGTAGGCAGGGTGGGTGGTAGGCAGGGTGGGTGGTAGGCAGGGTGATAGGTAGAGAAGGTGGAACAAATTTATCAAGGAGAGAGAGAGAGAGAGAGAGACTGAACAGGAGAGAGAAGGGAGGAAGGAAGGGGAAGGAGAGAAGCAAGGAAGGAAGGGAAGGAAGGAAGGAAGGAAGGAAAGACAAAAATAAAACACAGATGAGATGTTCTGATATGAAAGAAGGATAGAAGGAAGGAAGGAAGGAAGGAAAGAAGGAAGGGAGGAACGATGAACAGAATAGAATAATCAAATCGAAGGAGAAATGAAGGAAAGGAAGAAGGAAATGAAAGATGGAGAGATGAAGTGAAGGAGAGAAAGTAAGACAGAAAGAAATGAATGAAATAAGAAAGAAAGAAGAAAGAAGAAATGAAGGAGGGAGGGAAGGAAGGAAAGACGGAAGGAAGAAAAGGAGAGAAGGAAGGAAGGGAGGAGAGAAGGAAGGAAGGAAGGAGGGAGGTGAAGGAAAATATATATATGTATCTCACACTCTTTTCTCTTTCAGCGCCCGTCCCTCTCTCCCTCCCTCCTTCCCTCCCTCTCTCCCCCACCTCCTCCCTTCCTCCCTCTGTACGTCCCTGTCTCCTTCCCTCCCTTCCTCCTTATGTGTCTCCCTATTCCCTCCTCTCCCTAACTCTATATCTATCTCCCTGCCTCCCTCCCTTCTTCCCATTCCAGTTCTCT
>NC_136992.1:2715000-2720000 GCF_032717465.1 Coenobita brevimanus | reverse complement strand
CAGGAAGGCAGAAAGGCAGGAAGGCAGGCAGGAAGGCAGAAAGGCAGGAAGGCAGGCAGGAAGGAAGGGATGTACAAAGGGAGCACAGAAAGGTAGAGGAAGGGAGAGAGATAAGGGAGAGGGAAGGAGTGAAAGAGGGAGGGAGAGAGATAAAGAGAAAGGGTAAGGAAAGCGGGAGGGAGGAAGATAGTGAGGGAGGGAGAGAGGGAGGGAGCGAAGTAATTTGGAGGGAGGGAGAGGAGAGGCAGGGAGGGAGGGAGAGAAGTAATGTGGAGAGAGAGAGAGAGAGAGAGAGAGAGAGAGAGAGAGAGACAGACAGACAGACAGACAGACAGAGACAGAGACAGAGAGAACTACTGTGGAGAAGATGGAGAGAAAAGGAAGGAGATAAAGAGAGAGAGAGAGAGAGAGAGAGAGAGAGAGAGAGAGAGAGGGAGGGAGTCATCAATCATTGCACTGCGTCTGTCACAATTTTATCCACACCTATTATTTCTCCTCTCTCTCTCTCTCTCTCTCTCTCTCTCTCTCTCTCTCTCTCTCTGTCTCTCTCTCTCTCTCAGCGTTATCCATTCCTACCTTTACATCTTTATTTCCTACTCCAGCTGCCACACCCACGCCCACACCAGCAGACTGAGCGCTATTTACAGACAGCCTTGGAACCCGTAAATGACCAAGCACCTAATTTACAAACCTGAGTAATTACGTCGCTCTTAATTAGCCCTTAATGACCTAAATGACCCTCTCCTGAGATTTGGGTTCGTATCTTCCCTAGCACCATTCCCTTAGCGATTTATTTTTAGACATGCCTGGTTACTATCTTCTTCTATTTATACGAAGTGAGGATTTAGTAGGATTTACAGAACCCACAGGAAAGCAGTACGGTGCAGGAAGCAAAATAAATCGCTTGGGAAAAGGTGTTAGGGAACTTCCTCTACCGACGAGACAAGGGCCAGAAGGAAGATGGAAAAATAGACACTGAAAATAATAATAGACTCAGCCATTTCTCTATCTATCTGTCTATCTACTGCCAGACGCCTTAATCCCGTAAGGGGTGGCCACAAACAAATCGCCACCATGTCGCTCCGTCCCCCGCCATTTCACTTTTAAATAGATAAAAATAGATAAATACCGCATGAAAAAATACCGTCTAGACAGGAGTAATTTTAAAGTAACTTCTAAAATATTGTTGAGTAATAATAAACTTTTTTTTTTGGCTGTAAAGAAAAAAAATAATAAAATATTTTCTTTTTTAACTCTGTGAAAAGATGGAGTGTATAAGATGCTGTAGTTTTCTTATTTCCGGCCAAGACGATGCGTAACACTGCTCATTAAGTACCTGAGCTTATGTCACACCTGTATTCACGCGATATACTTACCTGCGCAGATGCCGAGAGGTCTACAAGGGGTACACCTGGGGGATATTCTTTCTCTCTCCTTCAAGGTAAGTTTGAATATCTGCCCTTGAAGAACTCTGAGCAATTTCCTTACGAGATAGGAAGATGTTCACCTTGAAGATTTAAGTTGATTTGAGATGTTACCTGTTCTATCTTTCTATCTATTGCCAGACGCCTTAATCCCGCACGGGGTGGCCACAAACAAATCGCCTCCACGTCGCCCTGTCAGGTAATTCCATCAGGTAATTATTTAGAAGCTTTCAATTTTGGCCATAAGGACGAAACTGAATAAAAAATAATGTCACGTTTTCCATGAGTTTGAGAGAGAGAGAGTTTTAATGAATAATATGTCTGCAGTAGTTTCGGCGAGATGAGATTTATATGAGGGAAGGGCAGTCAAATGGCGGGTGACAGAGCGACTTGGAGGCGTTTTGTCTGCGGCCACCCCTTGCGAGATTAGGGCGTCGGGCTATAGACAGATAGATAGTTACGCCGAAGGTCTTTGAAGATGAATAGATAGATAGATAGATATTTCCATCCCACTCGTGCCTTCAGACTGGTAAATGGAAAATAGTGGGAATTGAATGCGGTTGTGAATAGTGAAAGGTGGATGTTTATTGAACCCTCTGTGTATATGTTATTATTTTCTGTCGTGAATGATTTGAAGGATAAAATGAGAGTTAGAATTAATGAAGATCGCGGGGAGAAAATGAAGAAAGAAAGGAATCTGTGTTTAAGTAAGCTTGCACACACACACACACACACACACACACACACACACACACATTAAATAGTTTGAAGTGAACGTAAAATCTTTATATAGACACACACACACACACACACACACACACACACACACACACACACACACACACACACACACACGTCTCTAGCAAATGTGTAAAATCTTATATACGTATAGTAGACCATACATTCTCAATTTATATTTTTTTGAGTATACATTAATATTAAAAAAAAAAAAACTTAGATAAAACTAAGAACATATTCAGAAAAAAGAATTTGCAAGTAAAGAAAAATATATATATATAATATTTCTCTTGTACTGATATTTTACAGTTTATTTTTATTTAATTATTATTTTTTTTTTGTGGACATTTGGAAGTATATGGTGATCCTCTCAAAATTTCCCAGAGCTCAGTACTCATCATATTAATTTTGGGAACTCTGGGATATATATAGAGAGACAGTGAGAGGGCTCTAATTCTGCCAGCCATAGCTATCATCCTCCCTCCCGCCCTAAATGACTCTATAAGGGATAATTGTCGCTTAAATCACTCTAATCACTCTATTTCTCTCTGTCTTCCTCTCTCTCTCTCTGTCTCTCTCTCTCTCTCTCTCTCTCTCTCTCTCTCCCTCCATTCTCCCTCCTCCCTTACCTCCTCATTCTCTCTCTCCTTCATTCCTTTCCCCCTTTCTTTCCTCCCCCATTATCCTTCCTCCTATACCTACCCCTACCCCCTCCCCCTACCACTTCTCCCTCCCCTTCCCTCCCCTCTCCACATTTGAATTCATTAAAGCAGACTTTACTGATCTACCAGAAGACCCGCCGACATGTCGTAAAAATACCCCCGCTAATACCAATACACCAGTCCTGCATGAGACAGCCCTAGCATGTATTCAATATGGACGGTGGGTGTTAGCGCCGAAGTGGTGACATGTAGAGGTGTATGGTATATAGCAGGACTACCAAATCTATGCCCAGAGTCGGACACATAAAAAAAAATTTCTTCTCTACTTCCTCTTCTATCTTACTATCCTCCCCTCTTAACCTCCCTCTTCCTCTCTCTCCCCGTCAACCAGTCCCTCTGCATCGTCACCTCTCCCTCCCTCTCCTCCACTTTCTCCCCTCCTCTTCCCTTCCTCCCCGTCTCCCTCTCCTCATCCTTCTCTCTCTCCCTCTCTCGCTCCTTCCTCCCTATCATCCACCTCTCCCACACTCTCATCTCACTGTCACACCTCCCCACTCCCCCTCTCACCTCCCCCTTTTCCTCTCCCTCCCCTCCCCTCTCCCTCCTTGTCACTCTTTCCTCCAACACCTTCTCTCATTCTCACCCCGTTCCCTCTTCCCTTCCGTCCTCTTCCCTTCCTCCCTCCTCTCACTCTTCTCCCTCCCCCCTCTTCCTTCCTCCCTTCCCTTCTTTTCACCTCTTCCTCTCATTCATATCACTTCATTCTCTTCTCTCTTCTTCCTCCTTTACCGCCTCTCTCTTTCTCTCTCTCTCTCTCTCTCTCTCTCTCTCTCTCTCTCTCTCTCTCTCTCTCTCCCTACATGATTAATGCTTGGAACCTTCAGTAATCGCTTTCATGTTTACTGAGAGAGAGAGAGAGAGAGAGAGAGAGGCAGACAGACAAACAGACAGACATACAGTATAGAGATTGACAGTGACCAAAGACACAAAAAGATCAACAAAATAAGCACACACACACACACACACACACACACACACACACACACACACACACACACACACACACACACACACACACTGACAGGAAGTGACACTGACACGACAGATGTACACACAGCAACACACACAGATCGACAGAAACAGACAGATACACACACACACACACACACACACACACACACACACACACACACACACACACACACACACACACACACACAGCCAATTATCGTACCCCGTCTCAAAACGACCAGCGGAATCACATACGCACACGGACGTCTAGATACGCACACGCATCACTGAACATGTGCGTTAACTGGGTGCACAGGCTCTTTACGTACACATAGCCTACACAGGGTCCAAACGTACACAGTCTCCATTTACACAGTTTAAAATACACACGGTGACGTACACAGGCTTTCTACGCACACACGTCCTCCATGTACACATTCATTCTACGTGCATAACCCGATCATGTACACCAATGCTCCACGCACATCTAATTACGTACACATCCCCAGGTACACAGAATCACATACAACAATCTTACACGTAACAGAATCACGTGTAAACAATCCTCCACGTACACAGAATTACGTACATAGACCTTCGACGTGCACAGAATCACGTACACAGATCCACAACGTACACAGAAACATGTACACAGATCCACCACGTACACAAGGTCACCACGTACACAGAATCACGTACACCGATCCACCGCGTACACAGAATCACGTACACAGATCCACCACGTACACAGACTCACGTACACAGATCCAGCACGAACAAAGAATCACGCACACCGATCCTCCACGTACACAGATCCACCGCGCACACAGAATCACGTACACAGATCCACCACGTACACAGAATCACGTACACAGATCCACCACGAACAAAGAATCACGTACACCGATCCTCCACGTACACAGATCCACCACGTACGCAGAACCACGTACACAGACCCACCACGTACACAGAATCACGTACACAAGCTCTCCACGTACACAGAATCACGTACACCGATCCACCACGTACACAGAGTCACGTACACAGATCCACAACGTACACAGAATCACGTACACAGACCCACCACGTACACAGAATCACGTACACAAGCTCTCCACGTACACAGAGTCACGTACACCGATCCACAACGTACACAGAATCACGT
>NC_136992.1:2707500-2710000 GCF_032717465.1 Coenobita brevimanus | reverse complement strand
TTCATCACCACTCATTTCTTTAACATTTCCTCTCTCTCTCTCTCTAGATAGATAGATAGATAGAGAGAGAGAGAGATAAATAGATAGATAGACAGACAGACAAATAGACAGACAGATAGATATATAGTTAGGTAGACAGACTGATTGATAGACAGACAGACAGACACAGACACAGAGATAGACAGACAGATAAAATATATAAACAAACAGATAGATAAAGATAGATAGATGGACGGATGGATGGATGAACAGACAGACAGACAGACAGACAGACAGATAAATAGCTTGCCTGGCCCCTCATTTTATCTATTATATATCTATTTATTTATTTATTTATTTTTTAAGGGCAGACAACGACAAAAAAGAAAAAATTATATATATACGCAATAATATTAATTGAACCGCATCCATGGCCGGAGAGAATTCCGATTTTTTCCTCGTTATTTCATGTTTTTCTTCGACTATCCTTAAAAATTTCCTATATTTCATTCCAGACCCAGGCCCGTATTCCCGTCGGTTGAGGAAGCTCCCTAACACCTTTCCCTAAGCGATTTATTCTGGCCATACCTTACTGTCCTCTCCTGTGTTACATAAATCCTTCCATTGTCGCCATACTCTGCATAAATAACGCCAAAAAGAATAATCTCCAGTTATATCCAAAAATAAATCGCTAAGGAAGTGGTGTTAGGGAGCTTCCTTAGGTTGCTCCTGTCGCTTAACCCTGTTCTGCTTGACCGTGCATCCCCGTTGACCGCAGGGAAACACGGGGAGATTTGACTCCTGGATGGACGCCGCAACTGCGCCACTCAGATTGCACGAAGCCAGTTTAAAGTTACAGGAGTATAGAAGAGATTTTGTTTAAAGTTAAATTATCATGAAGAAGAAACAAAAAAATAAAGGTGAAAGGAAAAAGTCTCTCTCTCTCTCTCTCTCTCTCTCTCTCTCTCTCTCTCTCTCTCGTTTCGCTGACCATATATTTAATTAACTATCAATCTCTCTCTCTCTCTCTCTCTCTCTCTCTCTCTCTCTCTCTCTCTCTCTCTCTCTCTCTCTCTTTTCCCTCCACCTGCGTCTTTATCTATCTACGTATCTATCTATTTTTCCTTCTATATTTCTGTTTACCTTCCTATCTGTCAATCAATCTATCTATCTATCTATTTATCAATCTGTCTATCTATCTATCTACCTATCAATCTGTTCTATCTATTTATCAATCAGTCTGTCTATCTATCTATCTATCTATCTATCTATCTATTCTATCTATTTATCAATCATTCTGTCTATCTATCTATCTATCTATCTATCTATCCATTTTCCTACCTGCTGAGATTTCTTGATCATATATTTCTTTACCTTTCTCTCTTTCAATCTCTCTTTATCTGTCTATCTATCTGTCTATCTATCTCTTTATCTATCTATCAGCTGTATGTCCGTCTGTCTATTTGCCTATCTAATATTTTGATCATATACCTAATTAGTCTCTCTCTCTCTCTCTCTCTCTCTCTCTCTCTCTCTCTCTCTCTCTCACCTTAATTAACCGGACAGCAGGTGCCAAAAACGGCGCTCACGGCAACTTTGATGACGTCAGCAGCCCTTATTTCCGACCTGACATGACCTTGACCCTTAACGTGACCTTGATTAGGCATGACCTTTGACCTGATTAGACGTGACCTTTGACCTGATTAGACATGACCTTTGACCTGATTAGACATGACCTTCGACCTGATTAGACGTGACCCTTGACCTGATTAGACACGACCTTTGACCTGATTAGACGTGACCTTTGACCTTATTTGACCTGATCTTAACCTGACATGACCTTGAATTAACCTTCCTTAATTCTGACCGTGTGACCTTGACCTCATCTTATTCTGACCTGACCTTCCTCTGACATGCATTTGACCTGATTTAACATCGACATGATTTGGAACTGATTTGACCTATAATGACCTGACATGACCTTGATTAAACGTGACCTTAATTTGAAATGACCTTGAAGCAGTCCTATTAAATTTTGTCAATAGATAGACAGACAGATAGATAGATAGGTAGATAGACAGACAGACAGACAGACAGACAGACAGACAAATAGATAGACAGACAGACAGACAGACAAATAGACTGATAGATAGATTGATTGATATAGTGTAGATAGATATAGACAGATAGATAGATGAAAAGAGAGGCAGAATAGGGAAGGAGAGGAAAGAGGGCGAAGGAGGGAGAATTGTAAGAAATGGAGGGAGGGAATGAAGGAGAATGTGGGAGGGGGCGAAGGAGGGGGGGACGTTTGTGAAGGAAGGGAGGGAGGGAGGGTGGGGAATAATTCGCAAGAGGAGAGGGGGAGGGAGAAAGAAGGAGGGGGAGGGAGCGAAGGAGGGAGAAGGAGGGAAAGATGGAAGATGAAGGAGGGATGAAGGAAAGGCCAGTTAAGCACAAAAACAGGGAGTGAAGGAATGAAGGAAGTGAAGGAAGAAAGAAGAGTTGAAGGAATGAATGA
>NC_136992.1:2700000-2705000 GCF_032717465.1 Coenobita brevimanus | reverse complement strand
AAATGGCGTTTATATCCATCAAATCATCAATAAATATTTACTAACAGTGGTGTAATATTTCTTCTCTTGATCATATGATAAACTTTATGGAATTTTACGTCTATTATTTACCGTTTCTTCTTAAGTCATGGCCGGCCGACCTGTACAAATACCCCCGCTAATACCAATACACCAGTCCTGTATGAGACAGCCCTGGCATGTATTCAGTATGGACGGTGGGTGTTAGCGCCGAAGTGGTGACATGTGGAGGTGTATGGTATGTAGGAGGACTACTGGACCGTCAGAACGGGCTGTGAAACCTATGCCCAGAGTAGGACACACAAGAGAGAGAGAGAGAGAGAGAGAGAGAGAGAGAGAGAGAGAGAGAGAGAGAGAGAATTATAACCAATAAGAATATAAGCAAAAAAAAAAATCATACCATTCTCTCACACTAATTTTTAACCGAAATAAATATAAATAAACAAATAAATAAATAAAATAAATGCATCCCTACTCAGTAACGACCCCTAACAAGAACGTACGTAAGATCAAGGACAAGAAATCAAGGACAAAAGAAGGGCGTCCAAAATCAGAGGATACACATATACAAGATTAAGGACACGTTTAAGGATCACGGACATATGACGGACACACGCAAGATCACGGACACACGCAAGATCACGGACACATGCAAGATCACGGACACACGCAAGATCACGGACACACGCAAGATCACGGACACACGCAAGATCACGGACACACGCAAGATCACGGACACACGCAAGATCACGGACACATGCAAGATCACGGACACACGCAAGATCACGGACACACGCAAGATCACGGACACACATGACGGACACAGGCAAGTTCACGGACACGGAAGATCACAAATGTCCCACGAGTCGGTCCATTACGGGTCTTTCCACACCCATTTAACACACATCTGATCTTCCACAAGGAGCACACTGGACTAGCTCACTCTCTCTCTCTTTCTCTCTTCCTCCCTCTCGTTCTCTGTTGCTCCTCTCTCTCTCTTTCTCTTTGCCTCGCAGTCATTCTCTCTCTCTCTCTCTCTCTCTCTCTCTCTCTCTCTCTCTCTCTCTCTCTCTCTCTCCTTCCTCTTCATTAACCCCTCTACCTCTCAGTCATTCTCTCTCTCTCTCTCTCTCTCTCTCTCTATGTAATCAAATACGTAATCGTACTGAAGGGGCTAACACAGGCAAATAATTTAATAGTAAAGCAATTGTAGTAAGAGATATTAGTAATGTCAGCGAAGTAGTAAGGGAAGCATATGCTGTAAAAGTAGATAGATAGATAGACAGATAGGCCGGTAGATAGACTGATAAATAGATAGACCGGTAGATAGATGGATAGATAGATACGAGTAAAGGGAAATTATACACCCTCAATATACGAACATTTCCCAACCATCATAAAATTAGTATGTCATATGTAAACAAATTTGGCGAGAAAACTAATGGAGATTTTCTACGACTTCGCCTCGCCAACCAATCAGCGCTGACAAAGGGGAATGCTGGCTATTTTTTCATCGCTAGTTTCATCCTAGACTCGAAAAAATATTATACAGAGAGCCGCGCAAAACTCACTTTCCCCGCGACAACCAGCTGACGGCCGCTCGTGTGTTGCGGGGACAGCCCAGTTAGCTTGGCCCAATGTTTACGTTTGCTGTCTGTGTTGCAGGGACGGCCCGACAGATTTCCCTGTGATTTATGGCACGTGTGTTGCAGGGACCGTTCTGTTTGCTTTATTCAGTGTTTATGTTTTGTAGAGAGACCAGTTTGCTTTATCTAGTGTTATGTTTGCTCTGTGTGTGTGTGTGTGTGTGTGTGTGTGTGTGTGTGTGTGTGTTTTGCAGGGACAGCCTAACAATCTTCACAGTGTATTTACTACGTGTTTGCTGTGGAGACGACCCAGAATATCCACCAGAGGTCGTATTTACTTTCAATTAAGGGCCTGTGTGTTACGGGGACGGCCCAGATTTTTTACCAGCGTCTATATTTACTGTGGCATGAATGTTGCGGGAACGACCTAAATTATTCACCTGTGGTTTTACTTTTACCATTTATTTATTGTCTATGTGTTTAGGACAACCAAGGATATTTACCAGTGTATTTACTGCCTATGTGTTGCAGAGACAGCCCGGCTTGCTTAATTCAGTGTCTGTGATCATTGCATGTGTTGCAAGAACGGCCGTGTCACTCTACCAGTCTATTAATTTATTGTTTGTATTGCAGGGACAGCTAGTTAGCTTTAATGGTGTCTATATTTGTTGTTTGTGTTGCGGGGACAGCCCAGCAAATTTTCCTGTGTGTTGCGGAACTGGCCCAACAAATTTCTAGTGATTTACCAGCTTGTGCACAGCGTCGGCGGTACTGTGGCTTACCGAGAGTTTTGTTTGCTGCTTCTGTGTTGCCGTCGACTCAGTACATTTACCTGTGCGTTTGTATATTATTTGTGTGATTCTGGGACGGCTCAGTGTCTTTGTTTACTGTCTGAGTGTTGTGGAGATGTGCCACTAGATGTTCCACTATCACAGAAGCATCCGCCATCCCATTCTAGTTAACGCATGATTAGTTTAGTCACCTTAGAGGCAGAGTAATATAGTCACCCTAGAAGCAGCATTAGTTTAGTCATATTAGAAGTCACCTTAGAAATTTAGTCAATATAGAAGTTAGTTTAGTCACCGTAGAAGCAGCATTTTCGTCCACTGAAGATTAAAACGTTTCTTCTCACTTATATTCCGCGTCCATACTACATACTTGCTGGTGCGGGCGGGAGTTAAGCACAACTGTAACCCATTGAAGTTCTAGCCAGCACCCGCCGACATCAGCAAAGCCTTTGGTATGGACGCGCACTAATGACGACGAAAAGAAAAAATCTATTACAGGCTATAAGAAGCGATTTTATTCAACCTAAAGGTGATTTTTAGTCCACAACAATTTATCTACATGAGTGCATCGTCCTTTTATAGATAATTATTTCTTGCCATACCTAGAGATTTTTGCTTTAAGATTTTCAAAAGGTGTGTAGTAGTGAAGGAAACGAAAGAAGGATGAATTTAACCAACTCAGACGAGATTTCCTTTCACAGACTGAAGAAAATCGTCTGGAAGGAGGAAGAAGAGAGAAAAAATCAGACTATTTTTGTAGGGATGGAATTGTGTGGAGTAAGATTTTTTGTTCTCTCTCTCTCTCTCTCTCTCTCTCTCTCTCTCTCTCTCTCTCTCTCTCTCTCTCTCTCTTTCCCCTCACCCATTTGTCACCAGAAACATTTTCATCACCCTTCCTCCCTCTCTATCCCCTCCCCTTCTACCTCCCTCCCTCCCTCCCATTCTCTCTGCCTCCCTCCCTCCGTCCCTTCCTCTTCCTGTGACACATGAAAAATCTCTCATCTTCAACCTCCCCCCCCTCTCTCTCTCTCTCTCTCTCTATCTATCTATCTATCTATCTCTATCACTATCTCTCTCCAGAAACTCATCCTCCTTTCTTCCAACACTCCTTCCCTCCCTCCAACATCACCTTCCTCTCTAGCTCCCTCCTTCCTTCCTACATCCTCTCCCTCCCTCCCTCCGTCCCTCCAACTTTCCCTCCCTTCTTACCTCCCTTCCTTCACCTCTCCCTCTCTCCTTTCCTCCCTCTTAACCCATCAGTTGATCCCGGCACGACATAGCGGAAGAAGGAAGAGGAGGAGGGAAGAGGGAGGAAGAAAGGGAGGAGGGAAGGAAGAAAGGAGGGAGAGAGGGAGGGAGGAAGGTAAAGAGAGAGATATCCAGAGGGAGGGGGGAAGGGAAGAAGAGGAGAAGGAATGAAGGGAGGGAAGGGAAGAAGAGGAGAAGGAATGAAGGGAGGGAAGGGAGGAAGAAAGAAGGGAGAGTATGAGGTGATAAAAAAGAATTAATGAATGAATGAATGAAGGAGAGAGAGAGAGAGAGAGAGAGAGAGAGAGAGAGAGAGAGAGAGAGAGAGAGAGAGAGAGAGAGAGAGAGAGAGATAAGGGAGGGAAAAGGGAGAGAAATAATGGTTCAATGTCACCTCCCCTTCAGCTAAACAAACTCCCTACCATTAATCAGAGGGAGAGAGAGAGAGAGAGAGAGAGAGAGAGAGAGAGAGAGAGATTGTGTGTGTGAGTCTGTGTGTGTGTGTGTGTGCGTGTGTGCGTGTACCTTTAATTAGGCTAATTTCCTAGGCAGGTAGGCTAATCCACAGGTGTGAATGAGCGGCCGTACACTTCACACTCGATAAAACGTTAAGGGCAAGGAAACGTGTTGTGGGTTTAGACCATGACGATTTGAGAGAGAGAGAGAGAGAGAGAGAGAGAGAGAGAGAGAGAGAGAGAGAGAGAGAGAGAGAGAGAGAGAGAGAGAGAGAGAGAGAGAGAGAGAGAGAGAGAGAGAGAGAGAGAGACGGAGGGGAAGAGAACAATGGAGGGAGTAGAGGACTGAAAGCGATGAGAGTGAAAAGAAAAGGAAGGAAGGGGATGGAGGGAGGGAAGGAAGGAAGGAAAGAGGGAAGGAAGGAAAGAAGGAAGGAAGAAAGGAGGAAGGGAAGAAAGGGGAATGATTAGAACGAAGGACCGAAGGAGAGGGGAGAGAAGGAAAAGAATGATGGAAGCGAAGGAGGAAGGAAAGGAGAGAGGGAAGGAAAAGGAGAGAAGAATGAAGGAGAGAGATGAAGTAAAAGAAGAAAAATGAAGGAAGAAAGGAAGGATGGAGGGAAGGAAGGAAGGATGGAGGGAAGGAAGGAAGGATGGAGGGAAGGAAGGAAGGATGGAGGGAAAGAAGAAAGGAAGGGAAGGGAAAGGAAGGAAAGGGAAGGGAAGAGAGGGGATGAGAAGGAAAGTGAAGAAATGCAAGGAAGCAATGAGGAAAATGGTGGAGGGAGGGAGGGAGGGAGGGAGGGAAGGAGGGAAAATGAGAAATTAGGAAGGAGAATGAAATGAGGAAAAATTAAAGGGAAACGTATGAAGGATGGAAGGAAGGAATCTGAAGGAGGGTGAGG
>NC_136992.1:2685000-2690000 GCF_032717465.1 Coenobita brevimanus | reverse complement strand
GAGGCAGCGAGGGAGGGAGGGAGGGAGGGGGGAGATAGGGAGGGAAGGATGTGGAGAGGGAAGGAGGGAAGGAGTTAGGGTGGTAGACTGAGAGGGAGGGAGCGAGGGAGAGAGGAAGTGAAGGAGCGAGGGAGGGAGAGAAGGAGGGAGGGAGGGAGAGATGGAGGGAGGGAGGGAGGGAGGAAGGGAGGGAGAGATGGAGGGAGGGAGGGAGGGAGGGAGGGAGGAACATATATATATTCCCTCTCCCACATTTTAACTTCCTCCAAGACTTTTAAACATCCCTGAGAGGAGGGAGGGAGGGAGGGAGGGAGGGAGGGAGGGAGGGAGGGAAAGAAAAGGGGGGAGGGAAAGAAAGAGGGAGGAAGAAGGTGGGAAGAAATGTGGAGATAAAATGAGAATGAGAAGAGGATGAAGGAAGATAAGAGAGAAGGAATAAGGAAGAAGTGCAGGAAAGAAGGAAGGAAGAGGGTATGGAGAAGGAGAAGAGCAGGGAAGGAAGGGAAAGGAGGAGGAAAAAGAAAGAGGGAGGAGGAAGAGAAAGAAAAAGAGGGAAGGAAGGAGGAAAGTTGGAAAGGAAGGAATATTGAGAAGGAAGGTAGGAAGGAAGGAGAGGAATGAGGAAGGGAAGGGAGGCAGGATGTGGAAAGGGGGAATGAAGGAAGGATGGAGAGACCTGTGTGTGTGTGTGTGTGTGTGTGTGTGTGTGTGTGTGTGTGTGTGTGTTTATTTGTGTAGGTGTGTGCATGTGTGTGTGTGTGTGCTTTTGTTCGTGTGTTTGTTGTGTGTGTGTGTGTGGGTGGGTGTTTATTGTGTGTGTGTGTGTGGGTGGGTGTTTACTGTGTGTGTGGGTGGGTGTTTATTGTGTGTGTGTGTGTGTGTGTGTGTGTGTGTGTGTGTGTGTGTGTGTGTGTGTGTGTGTGTGTGTGTTTATTTGTGTAGGTGTGTACGTGTGTTTGTGTGTAAGGAGAATTAAAAAAAAAAGAAGAGAAGGTAAACAGGAAGAGAAGATTGGGAGATAAAAGGAAGGAGAGAAGGAAGGAAGGAAGGAAGGAAGGAAGCAAGTGAGAAATGAGGGAGGGAGGGAGGGAAAAAGGAAGGAAGAAAGGAAAAAGGAAGGAAGGAAGGGAGGGGTGGAAGGAAGGAAGGAAAGAAGGAGTGAAGGAAGGTAGAAACGAAAACGGAAGGAAGGAAAAAAGAGGGTAGTAAATATGGAAGGAAGGAAAAATGAAGGAAGGAAGGAAGGAAAGAAAGAAGGAAAAAGGAAGGAAGGAAGGAAGGAAGGGAGGAAAGAAAGACTGAAGGAAGGAAGGAAGGAAAGACTGAAGGAAGGAAGGAAGGAAGAAAAAAAGGAACGAAGGAGAAAAGATAGATGAGAAGCAGGGAGGGAGGGAGGGAGAGAAGGAAGGAACATAAAAGTATTTGGAGGAAGGGAAAGGCATGTGGAGGGAGGGAGGGAGGGAGGGGAGGAGGGGGAGGAGAGAGGCAGACATAAAAAGCATTAGTACACAGGGAGCGATAGACAGGGAGAGAGGGAGGGAGGGAGGGAGGGATAGACATGGGAGAAGGGAGGAAGAGAGGGAGGGAGGGAGAGAAAAAGGAGGAAGATAGGGAGGAAAACAAAGATATAGAGATAAGGAAGGGTGATATATACAGGGAGAAAAAGGGAGGGAGGAAACTAACAGGGAGGGAGGGAAGAAGGAAGAAGGAAAAATGGAAAAGAAAGAGAAAAAAAACAGAGGAGGAAGGACAAGAAGGGAGACAGGGAGAGAGAGAGGGAAAACAGGGAGGGAGGAAAGGAGGGAGGGAAGAAGGATAAGGAGGAAGGGAGGAAGAAAGGAAGATTAGAGGGAAAGGGGAACGAAGGAAAGAAGGAAGGAAACATGTAAGGAAGAAAGGGAGGAATGCAGGAGGGAGGGAGGGAGGGAGGAAGGGGGAGAGGGAGGAAGAAAGGGAGGGAGTGATAGTGGGAGGGAGAGAGGAAGGAAAGGTTAGAATATAGGGAGGGTGGAAGGAGAGGTTAGAAGGGAGGGATTGAGGGAGGGAGGGAGGAAGAAAGGAAGGAAGGAAGGGAGGAAGGAAGGGAGGGAGGGAGGAAGGGAGGGAGGGAGGGAGGAAAGGAGGGAACAAATCAGGGGGTCACTAAGGAATGTCTTTTTGTCCTGAAAAAGTTAGAACAAAGATTAGCTCTACCTTCCTTCCTTCCTTCCTCCTCCCTCCTTCCCTCCCTCCCTCTCTTCCTCCCCACTCTACTTTCGTCCCTCCATTCATCTTAATACTACTCTTCCTCCTCCTCTCTTCCTTCCTTCCTTCTTTCCTTTCTTCCTTCACTCTTTCCTTCTTTCCATCCCTCCTTCTTTCACTCACTTATTCTTTCCTTCCTTCGCTCTTTCCTTCCCTCCTTCCTTCATTCTTTCTCTTTTCCTTCCTTTCTTCATCCCTCTCAGTTCCTCCTCTTTCTTGCTTTCTTTCTGTCTTTCATTTCTGTCCCCTTTTTCTTCCTCTTTCTCTCCTTCTCTCTCTCTCTCTCTCTCTCTCTCTCTCTCTCTCTCTCTCCCTCTGTTATTCATTATCTTCTTCCCTTTTCATCTTTCTCCCCCACCCTTTCTGTCTTTCTACCTTCCTCCCTGTTTCCTCCCTTCCTCCCTCTCTCTCCCCATGTTTTTCCTCCCTCCCTCCTTGTTTTTCCTCACTCCCTCCCTGTTTCTCCCTCTCTTCCCTCCTTCCTTCATTCTCTCCCTCCTTCCGAATCTCCTTCACTGTTTTCGCATCTCTTCCTTCCTCCATCTTTTCTCCCTTCCTTCCACCTTTCCTCTCTCTCTCTCTCTCTCTCTCTCTTTCCCCGTTACCCTACTTTTGCTCCCTTTCCTCCCCTCCCTCCCTCCCTCCTTCATCATTCTCTCTATTTAACCATCATTCATTCAGTCTCCCTCCCTTCCTCCTCTCTCTCTCTCTCTCTCTCTCTCTCTCTCTCTCTCTCTCTCCCTGTTACCCTACTTTTGCTCCCTTTCCTCCCCTCCCTCCCTCCCTCCCTCCCTCTTCCATCATCCTCTCGATTTAACCATCATTCATTCAGTTTCCCTCCCTCCCCTCCTCACTCCCTCCCTCTCTCTCTCTCTCTCTCTCTCTCTCCCTGTTACCCTACTTTTGCTCCCTTTCCTCCCCTCCCTCCCTCCCTCTTCCATCATCCTCTCGATTTAACCATCATTCATTCAGTTTCCCTCCCTCTCCTCCTCCCTCTCTCTCTCTCTCTCCCTGCCTGGCACCCCTCCAAGTCGATCCAACAATATAGAACCATTCAGTGAAGGTTGTATTTTCTCCCTCTCTCTCCCCTCTCCCTCCCTCTCTGTCCTCTCTCTCTCTCTCTCTCTCTCTCTCTCTCTCTTTCCCTCTCTTTCCCGCCCTACACATCCCAAAGGAGGAAGAAAGGAAATTGGTAAGGAATCCATTCTTTGACTTAATCATATGGTAACACTCCATAGTGGTCCCCATTTTTAAATCAGGCAATGGGGATGAAGCTGCCAAGTATCGTCTAATATCTTTTTTACCTATACTTTCCAAAATACTGGAAAAGTTTGTAGCATCGCAACTTATGGGTCATTTAGAAGGCATTCATCTCCTCAGTCATTCTCAGGATGGCTTTAGAAATAATCTCTCTACTGAAACTGCTCTTTTAACACTCTCTTGTAAGCTGTATGAACACCTAGACAACAGAAAAGTATCTCTGACTGCGCTCTGTGATCTTTCCAGGGCGTTTGATAGTGTTTGTCACAGTGTATTAATTAACAAATGTCTAAAAGTAAATGTAGATTCCTTCTGGTTTAAAAGCTACTTGTGTAAGAGAACTCAATCTGTCCGAATTGGCAATTTTGTCTCAAACTTGATATCTCGTATGGAGTATACCTCAGGGATCTGTGCTCGGCCCTATTCTATTTACTATCTATGTTAATGGCCTCTCACAATTAATAACTGGCTGTCAGGTAATACAGTACTCAGACGCCACTCAGTTAATCCACACCGGCAGCATTGACGATATAAGTGAATTAGTACATAGATGTGAGTCCACCTTATCTCGTGCTAAAGAATACTTTCACACTAATGGTTTAATGTTGAACACCAATAAAACCCCGTGTATGTTTATAGGTACGAGAGGACTGTTGTCACGGATCCCACCACACACTCACACGCACACTGATGCCACCCAAATCTTTCCCAGCAGTTCCTTTAAAAATTTAGGTGTGTACTTCGGTAATACTATGACATTCAGCACATATATTGACGAAATGAGTCAAAATGTTTTTAATACTCTAATGTACATTAATCGCATAAAGGATAATTTTAATAAGACCACAAGAATAACCGTAGTACAGTCACTGGTATTAAGTATTATCAATTATGGCTTAATGATATGGGCCGCGACAAACTTAACACAACTAGAACGGGTACCAAAACTTCAAAACTTCGCCGCTAAAGTAGCAGTAGGCGGTATCGCTAAATACGATCATGTTACACCCTGTACAAAAGAACTAGGATGGTTCAGACTCCATCAAAGATATAAGTACGCATTAGGAATAGCAGATTACAACATAATAAACAAAACAGCTCCGAACTGGCAATTCAAGCTCCCTGAAGTACATGAAGTCAGTAGTGCCAATACAAGACAACAACAACATACGTCCGTCCCCAAAACAATCACCAGCATCGGAGCAAAGGCACTTAAAGTGGCTGGACCTAATTTCTGGAACAGTCTCCCATCCAGTGTTTCCAGTACTCATACAATATAGTCCTTTAGAAAACGGCTGAAAATTTTTCTTTTAAACACCCACTTTAAACAGTAACATTTCTATTAACAGTGCCCCCTGCTATGCCAAAACGTTCGTAACAGTCTGTATATTTATGTATGTTTATAAATACATAGATGTAGACTTAAGTTATTATATGCCCTCTGTGTAATGAATATCCATTATAATGATGAAAATAAAATTCGGATTCTGATTCTG
>NC_136992.1:2672500-2675000 GCF_032717465.1 Coenobita brevimanus | reverse complement strand
TTCCCCTTCCTTTTCTCCCTTCCTTTCTCTCCTTCTCCCCTCCCTTCCCCTCCCTTCCCCCTTCCTCTCTTCCTTCATACTTTCCACCTTTCTACCTCCTTTTCCTCTCTCCTCTCCTTTTCTCCTCTCTTTCCCTCCATCTCTCCCCATCCTCTTCCTTCCTTCCTTCTTTTTGTTCATTCTTTCTTTTCCTCCCTCCTCCTTTTCCTCTTTTCCTCCTCTCCTTCCCTCCACCCTCTCCTCTCTCTCTATCCCTTCCTTCCTTCCTTCATCTCATCCTTCCTCCTTCTCTCCCTCTTTTCTTTCCTCCTTGCCATCATCTCCTTCCCTCCGCCCCCTCTTCTCTCCCTATTCCTTCCTTCCTTCCTTCCTTCCTCTCTTCCTTCCTTCTTCTCTTCCTCCCTCCTTTTCTCCCCTCCCTCCTCTCCCTCTTCCATCCCCTCATCTCTCTATCCCTTCCTTTTCCTCATTCTTCCTTCCTCCTTTTCCTCACTCCTCTCCTAACTCTACCCCTCCCCTCACCTTCCTTCCTCCTTCTCGCCCTCTCTCCTTTTCTCCTCTCCCTCCTCTCATCTTCCTTCCTTAACGCTCTCTCTCCTTTTCTCCTCTCCCTCCTCTCATCTTCCTTCCTTCTCTCCCTCTCTCCTTTTCTCCTCTCCCTCCTCTCACCTTCCTTCCTTCTCTCCCTCTCTCCTTTTCTCCTCTCCCTCCACTCCTCCCTCCACTCCTCCCCCTCCCTCATGTTGACAGTGGTGGGCATGAATGGATCACCTGATGCGATGTAAACAAAGTGTAGTGTGAAGCTGGTAAATAATAACAAAACACCTGCCTACGCTCGCTGCAGGGCCCTCATGTTTACATTTAGGGAGGGTGTTATGCTCATTACGGGGCCTTCTCAATGGAGTAGGCCTAAAGGGGGTAAAGATAGTGAGTGAATTAGAGAGAGAAACAGGAGACAGTGAGCGAATTAAAGAAACAGGAGACAGTGAGCGAATTAAAGAGAGAAACAGGAAACAGTGAGAGAACTGAAGAGACAAACAGGAAATTGTAAGCGAATTAAAGAGAAAAGAAAGAGTAAGTGAATTAAAGAGAGAAATATAAACACTCTCAGGCTGCAATGACTCACTATAGGGTGGAAAAGAGAACAGACTCTTATTTTCTTCAAGGGAGCTCCCTAACACCTTTTCCTAAGCGATTTATTTTGCTTATTACACCTTACTGTCCTATTCTGTTATATATAAATCCTTCAAGCATCGCCATCCTCAAGAATAACCCACAAAAGGAAATTAGCTAGCCATATCAAAAATAAAACAAAATAAGTCGCTAAGGAAGAGGCGTTAAGGAACATCTATCAGGCTCCTATGACCCACTCTCAGCTGAATAAAGTTGTCTGGCGTTGGCCGGAATAAAGTACTCGAGTTGTACTGACCATTGGTGGGGTAAGGCGAAAAACAAAATAAATCGCTTTGGATGGGGTGTTACGGAGGGTTAAGGCGAATCAGACAAAATATATCGTCGAGGAGGAGGCGTTACGAGAAATAAATCGGTGAGGAAGAGACGCTACGAAAAAATAAACCGCTGAGGGGGAGAGATTACGAAAAATAAATCGCTGAGGAAGTGTCCTTACGAAAAATAAATCGCTGAGGAAGAGGCGTTACGAAAAAACAAATCGCGGAGCAGGATGTTAAGAAAAAATAAATCGCTTAGGAAAAGGTGTTACGAAAAATAAATTGCTGAGGAAGAGGCGTTACGAAAAAGCAATTGGCTGAGGAAGAGGTATTATGAAAAAAAAAAAAATCGTTCTGGAAGAGGCGATACGAAAAAACAAATCGCTGAGAAAGATGTTACAAAAACTAATCGCTGAGGAAGAGACGTCACGAAAAAATAAATCGCTGAGGAAGAGGTGTTACGAAGGGCTAAGGCGTACCAGGCAAAATAAATCGCTGAGGCAAAGGTGTAAAGAAATCTCCTAAACCAGTCCGAATTCACCCCAACACCTGGTACTTTCACTACAGGTTAAGTTGCCAGGTAAGCGGTGTTAAGGAAGGCTCTGAGATATTTACTGCCGATTTTGTTTTTATTTTTACGGGAAATATCAATAAGGAGTCGATTTTAGGCTATTTCTTGGTGATTCTCTTTTTTATTTAGTTATTTATTATTATTATTATTATTATTATTATTATTATTATTATTATTACTACTACTACTACTACTTCTGCTACTACTACTACTGCTATTACTATTATCATTTTTATTATTTATTATTATTATTATTATTATTATTATTATTATTATTATTATTACTGTTGGTCTCTTAAAGAAAATGTTTGAATCTCTTACGTTATGCTCGGTACAGGGCCCTGTGTTTACATTTTTACTATGCTCATTACGGGGCCCCTTTCAATGGCGTCTGTCAGGGGGGTAGAGGGAGTCACTGAAATGAGAGAGAGAGAGAGAGAGAGAGAGAGAGAGAACAACATATATCCCTTGTAACTGAATA
>NC_136992.1:2647500-2665000 GCF_032717465.1 Coenobita brevimanus | reverse complement strand
CCATCCGTCCCCCCCGGGGGAGGCCCCGCCCCCCCGGCCGCCCCCGGGAGAGGCGCCGCCCCTTGGCCTTCCGGGAGGGGGGTGCAGGCCCCTGCCCCCCAAAGAGGGGGCCGCGCTTGTATCTTGGCCAACAGCATATTCTGTCTGGCGATTAGCGTTCGGCTCCCGAATGTTTTTCTTTCATTAACTAACTCGAATTTCTCTCTCTCTCTCTCTCTCTCTCTCTCTCTCTCTCTCTCTCTCTCTCTCTCTAAAGAGCTTAACAGAGAGAGTTGAGTGACAGGGAGAGAGAGAAGGAGGTGGGGAGAGAAAGGAAGACTGACAAGGAGGGAGAGGGGAAGGGGGAAGGAAGGGAGGAGGGAAGGAGGGAGGGGAGACAGAGAAAATGGAGGACGGGAGGGAGGGAGGAAGGAAAGAGAAATGAGTGACAGGAGTAAGAAAACTGAGAGGGAGGGAGGGAGGGAGGGAAGGAAGGAAAGAAAGAGGAAGGAAGGAAGGCAAGATAAAATTGATGAAACAGAGAGAGAGAGAGAGAGAGAGAGAGAGAGAGAGAGAGAGAGAGAGAGAGAGAGTCAGCCCTGTAATCAAGAGTCCAAGCAAGCAATCAAGGGACATAAACAAACCTAACTACACGTCAGTCGTTATTCTTATGGGTCGTAGGAGCTTCAGTAATACCACTTCCTTCGCGGGTGTTATTCCTGGTATAGTGGGAAGTGGTGTGGTGTGGTGTGGTGTGGTGTGGTGTGGTGTGGAGTGGTGTAAAGTGGTATATGTGGTGTGGAGTGGTGTGGTGTGGAGTGGTGTAAAGTGGTATATGTGGTGTGGAGTGGTGTGGTGTGGTGTGGTGTAAAGTGGTATATGTGGTGTGGAGTGGTGTGGTGTGGTGTGGTGTGGTGTGGAGTGGTATGAAGTGGTACATGTGGTGTGGAGTGGTGTGGTGTGGTGTGGTGTAAAGTGGTATATGTGGTGTGGAGTGGTGTGGTTGTAATGAGTGGAGCAGGTGGAGGCGATGGAGCAATCATACGCAGAAGTGGAGGTGCCCTGGCCTCCTTCATTTCCTTCACTACCTCCTTTAGTCATCTCCTTCCTTCCTTCCTTTATTTACCTACTTCATTTCATTCCTTCCTTGATTCACTCACTCCTTTATTCATCTCCTTTCTTCCTTCATTCATTCATTCGCTTCCTTCCTTCCTTCCTTCCTTCTTTCTTAATTGAACCGTCCTTCCCTTTCTCCCTCTCACTCTCCTTCCCCTTTCTTCCTCCCTCCTTCCCAGTTTCCTCCCTTCCTTCACTCCATACATACATCCTACCTTGCTTCACTCCTTCCTTTCTCTCTCTCTCTCTCTCATCTTGACTGCAGTTTTCTCCTCCTCTCTCCTCCTTCGCACTCATTTTTCCTCCTTTCCACCCCTTCTATCCCTCCCCCTCCTCTCTCCCTCCTCTCTCCCTCCCTTTATCCTCCTCCCTCCCCCTAACATCCATCTTCTCCTTCTTTCTCTTCTTTATTTCCTTCCTACCTCTCCTCCCTCCTTCATCTCCCTCATTCCTTCTCCCTGTCTCTCTCTTACCTCCTTCTCTCTTCAATTCCTTCTCCTTTCCATCTCTCCCTCTGCCAACTCCCTCCCCTTCTCCTCTTCCTTCCTCCTTCCCCTCTCCTTTCCATCTCATTCTATCAACTCCCTCTTCTCCTCTTCCTTCCTTCCCCCTTCTCCCCTCCTTCCCATCTCTCTCTTCCAGCTCCCTCTCCTTCCCTTCTTCCTTCCTTCCTTCTTTCCTTCCCCCTTCTCCTTTCCTTCCCATTTCTCTCTACCAGCTCCCTCTCCTTCCTTTCTTCCTTCCTTCTTCCCTCCCATCTCTCCCTCTACCAACTCACTCTCATCTTCTTTCATCTTCCTCTCATTTCCATCTGTCTCTCCCACAGAACTTCCTTCCTCTCTCCACATCTTTCTCTTCTCCTTCTTCCCCTCCTCCCTACTCCCTCACCTCTCCATCAAGGTATTTTTCAGAAGTCTAATTAAGTAAGAAAATACACCTTTTAATCTTAATTACTCCCAAACACGCCAAACAAAAAACAAAAACGCCTGGCAAATGAGCTTCCCTAAGTTGTTTGTTTACTTTCCCCACAGGTTATTTTCACCGATGGGTACGAATAACCAGGACTATATTTAAACCCTCGTGCGAATATCCTGGCTATTTCCACACCCCTAGTCCCTGAGTCGACCCCGCGTGGCCACGAAAATAATGTGTCTATGCTCCACTCACCCTCTCTCTCTCTCTCTCTCTCTCTCTCTCTCTCTCTCTCTCTCTCTCTCTCTTCATTTTCGTCTGATTTCTTTCCTCATTCCCCTCTTTCTTCTCCATTCTCTCTCTCTCTCTCTCTCTCTCTCTCTCTCTCTCTCTCTCTCTCTCTCTCTCTCTCTCTTCATTTTCGTCTGATTTCTTTCCTCATTCCCCTCTTTCTTCTCCATTCTCTCTCTCTCTCTCTCTCTCTCTCTCTCTCTCTCTCTCTCTCTCTCTCTCTCTCTCTCTTTCTGTCTCACTCCCCTTCCACTCCAACTTTAATTTGCTTTCTCTCTCACTCTCCCTGCATCACATTACAATCTCTCTCTCTCTCTCTCTTAATTCATACCTACCTCTTCTCAAACGTCTAATCTCGCAACTGTTCCGGGATGGTTGGGATAAAGAAGTTGCTCAATTTCCACTTCCTCTTCCTGCCACTCACAGCCACTCTCCCTCATGTAGTGGTTCAATTATACTCTTTTTAGTTCCTGGACATTTTACTCTTCCATCCAACCTTCCTCCTTCCTTCCTTCTTTCCTTCCTTCCTTCTTTTTTTTCCTCCTTCCCTCCCGGTCCAATTCTTTTATCCTCCTTCCTCCTTCCCAGTTCCTTCTTTCCTTCCTTCGTTCATTGTTTCCTTCTTCTCTCTCTCTCTCTCTCTCTCTCTCTCTCTCTCTCTCTCTCTCTCTCTCTCTCTCTCTCTCTCATTAATCCCTAAATACTACTGTAAGAGCTAATCCCGGGTGACCACAACACATGGCCCCTTATTTCCGTCGGGCAAGGAGACTCCCTAACACCCCTTCCTTAGCGATTTATTTTTGGATGTGGCAGGCTGGTACCCTTTTCTACGTTACATATGCGAAGTATGGAGATATTGGAATGATTTATGTAACACGAAGGACCGTAAGATGTATCGCAAAATAAATCGCATAGGAAAAGGTGTTCGGGACTATGGGTTTAGAGGTAGCGTGCTGGGGTGGATTAATAACTGACTGAGTGGACGAAAGAGGTGAAATAAATGGAAAAGAATCAGGCTGGATGGATGTTACAAGGGGAGTGCCACAGGGTTCAGTGCTGGGTCCCATTCTGCTTTTAATATATATGATACTGGTGAAGGATTATTTTTGTAAGATTTCTAACTTTACCAGTGATTTAAAAAAACTGGTAATTAAGCAGATACGGCATTACAGAGACATGAAATTTTCAGAGATCTTGATAAACTGTCTAACTTGGCCTAAACGTGGCAGATGGATTTCAGTATTGATAAACGTAAAGAGCTTAACACTGAAAGCAAAACCATGAGGATCAGCTATACTATAAATACAATATACAGCAATAACTACAATAAATAAATAAATAAATACAATAAATAACATCCAACTTGACAATGTAAGCCATGAAAAGACCTCGGAAGTTTCAGACACGCTGTTAAGAAGACAAATATGTTAATTGGATTTACAGGTAGAACATTTGAACATAACTCAGAAAATATTGTCTTCGCTCTGTACAATCCGTCCGCATTTGGAGTACTATGTCCTGTTCTGGTCTTTCCTTGTCCTATTTACGCGTGAGATTTTATCAGTTTATAGACTTTCTTCATCTGAATAAAATCGTCTGCTTTTAGCCTGAAGAAAATCCAGAGTTCACAGCGAGAGAGGGGTTAATTTCTACTCTCTCTCTCTCTCTCTCTCTCTCACACACACACACACACACACACACACACACACCTACGTCCTACCCAAGCTGAATAAAATCGTCTGAAATTAGCCCAAGTATAATCCCCAAGCAAGTTCCTAGAATCTTATGGGACCATCTAGACTTTCCAACTAATAAATCTCCAAATCCCCCGGTTAGGATTACTCTCAGCTTAACAAAATCGTCTGGCATCTGGAGGCGATTTAAAGGGTGATTTTGCTTTCGCCTACACCCTTGCCCTTTAAAACATGTAATCCCTTGATGGTGGTGGTGGTGGTGGTGGTGGTGGTGGTGAAAGAGAAAGAGCAGGAAAATAGTATCGGTGGTGGTGGTGGTGGTGGTGGTGGTGATGGTAATGGTGGTGGTGGTGGTGGTGGTGGTGATGGTGGTGGTGGTGGTTGTGGTGGTGAAAGAGAAAGAACAGGAAAATAGTATCGGTGGTGGTGGTGGTTGTGGTGGTGAAAGAGAAAGAACAGGAAAATAGTATCGGTGGTGGTGGTGGTGGTGGTGGTGGTGATGGTGGTGGTGGTGGTGGTGGTGGTGGTGGTGATGGTGGTGGTGGTGGTGGTGATGGTGGTGGTGGTGGTGGTGGTGGTGGTTGTGGTGGAGAAAGAGAAAGAACAGGAAAATAGTATCGGTGGTAGTGGTGGTGGTGATAATGGTGGTGGTGGTGATTGTGGTGATTGTGGTGGTGGTGATGGTGGAAGAGAAAGAACAGGAAAATAATATTGGTGGTGGTGGTGATGGTGGTGGTGGTAGTGGTGGTGGTGATGGTTGTGATGGTGGTTGCGGTGGTGATGATGGTAGTGGTGGTGGTGGTGATAGTGGTGGAGGGAGAAGAGGGAAATGATGGTGATACTGGTGGAAATGGTGATGAGGGAGGGGGAGAAAGAGATGTTAGTGGAGTATTAGGTGAGTAATGAGAATTGGTGTTGGAGATAGTGATGGAGATGGTGGGGAGAGAAGGGGAGGGGAAAGATAAAAGTGGAGTAAACGGCGGAGAGAGAGAGAGAGAGAGAGAGAGAGAGTAGTAGTAGTAGTAGTAGTAGTAGTAGCAGTAGTAGTGGTGGAGATGGTGGTGTGAATGGTGAAAGAGGGGGAGGAGGAGGGGGATGGTGTAGGCGGCAGTGGTGGAGAAGAAGAAATGGTGGTGGTGGAGGAGAATGGTAGTGGGGGAGATTTTGGTAGTGGTGGAGAAGAATGGTAGTGATGGTGGTAGCGATGGCGATGGTGATGACAGATAAAGCGATGGTAATGGTGGAGAATGGAAGTGGTGATGAGGAAGATGGTGATGATAGTGATGAAAGAGGATGGTGATGATGGTGGTGAAAGAGGGTGGTGATGATGGTGATGAGGAAGATGGTGATGATGGTGATGAGGAAGATGGTGATGATGGTGATGAGGAAGATGGTGATGATGGTGATGCGGAAGACGGTGATGATGGTGATGAGGAAGATGGTGATGATGGTGATGAAAGATTCTCCTGCTGGTGATGACAATGGTATATGCAGTAACGCCAACGGAGAGGATTACGGCGATTATTATGAGGATTACAGAGCAGGATTTACAAGGCTTAAGAGATGAGAGCAAAGGACATGAGGCTCATTTCCACTGCGCATTTCCTTATTAATGGATCCCCCTCATTACCTCCGCCAGTGAAGCTAGAGGGGGTTATGTATTCACTCGTGTGTGTGTGTGTGTGTGTGTGTGTGTGTGTGTGTGTGTGTCTGTCTGTCTGTCTGTTTGTCCACCTGTCTGTCTACATGATCTCAAAATTTTGATACTGGAAATGAATGAAATCTGATGGGTGGATGGGCGGTGGGTCGAGAAAGAGTATATTGGAATTTTGAGGTGGACCCGGGTTCGGATTCAAAAAATAATATATACATTTTACACGCGTCCACGGAGGTATACGATCTCTGAGACTCAAAAACAGGGTATTAAAAACCGTAGAATTAATTGACTAGGCCTCAGTGAGACCGTGAAAACAGGGTAGTAATAGCCGTAGAATTTATTGACTAAGTGAGCCCGTGAAAACAGGGTAGTAAAAACCGTAGAATTAATTGACTGTGAGATATCAAACAGGGCAGAATAAACCCGTAGAATTAATTGGCTACGCGAGACCGTAACTGTATCCGTCTGGCAGGACAGAGGAAATATAGCAATAAACCGTAACTGTAACTGGGGTTGACAGAGGTATGCACTTCCTGAGAATTTTCGGGATGCATTTGTGATAGTAGGAAACAGAATGATGATGATGATGATGATGATGATGATGATTGTGATGTAGAAGAGAAAGAAGAAAAAAAGAAAAAGAAAAAGAAGAAGGGAAAGAAGAATGATAATTGATGATGATGAAGTAGGCGAAAAAGAAAAAAAAAAAAGGGAAATGACAGAAGGGAAAGAAGAATGACGATGACGAGAATGATGATGATGATAATGATGATGTAGAAGAAATGAAGAATAAAAGAAAAAGAAAAAAGAAAAGATGAAGGGCAAGAAGAAGAATGACGACGACGATAATGATGATGATGATGATGATGACGATGATGATGGTTGTGACGATGATAATGATGATAATAAAAATAAATAAATAAATAAATAAACAAATATCACTCAGTCCTCTAAACCAAAATAAACACGACACAAATTGAAAAATAAATCTACGGACAAATCGCACCACATTTCAAAACTCACCCCATCTAACCCAAAATTACCCAAGGACATTATCAGCCTTATTCTCTTGGGCGTAGGAGGCTCCCTGATACCTTATCCTGATCAGCGTATTTCTACCTGATCTATGGTTATGTTAATTCTCTATTGCACTTTACCTTTTTTGTGTTGATAATAGTGGAATTAAAATTAGTAAAAGGATATTGAGGTAAATCATCATCATTATTATCATCATCATCATCATCATCATCATTTACACAAACCATATGGATATTAATTTGCTCAGAATTAATAAAGGATATAGGAAAATCATCATCATCATCATCATCATCATAATAATAATAATAATAATAATTATTATTATTATTATTATTATTATTATTATTATTTACACAAACCATGTCGATACAAATGAGGTTAAATTTCACGTCATCATCATCATCATCATCATCACCATCATCATCATCATCATCATCATCATCATCATCTCGACCTCTTTACCCACGGTCGAGAGAGAGAAAAAGAGAGAGAGAGAGAGAGAGAGGCGAGAACTATCAACAACCAGCTCAGGTAAATGGGCCGTACTTTCATTTACTCCGCATTTCAAGCCCTCGGAATCCTGGCACCCCACAGGAGAGGAGGTGAGAGAGAAAAAATGAAAGTCCACTAGAATACGGCCTTTTATTTTGATATGCATTTTTTTCAATTACTTTCGTCCGTTTGTGCCAAAAATTATCGATCAGTATTTTCACTTCCTTCACCTGAGCCTAGAAGCACTGTATTATCTATCTATCTATCTATCTGTCTATTTATCTATCTGTGTTCTGTATTCTCCTTTGCCTAACCTGAGTATAGACACATTGTATTATTTCTCTATTTTTCTATCTATCTATCTATCTATTTATCATTCAGTCTATCTGTCGACGTCTATCTGTCTATCAATCTATCCATCTATCTTTCCATCAAATCATCTATCCATCCATCCATCCATCCATTCATCTATTTATTTATTTATCTATCTATCTCTCTATCTATTCATTTAAGAGAACATTATAATTACAATATTCGTAAGTAAGCCATCAATCAATCAATCAATCAATCTTATCCATCCACATAGATAGATAGACAGATAGATAGACAGATAGATAGACAAACAGATAGATCGATAGATAGATATAACTTAGATTTGTATTAATATTTCTTTTTCTTAATTTACTATCCTTTTTTTTTTAAACTAACAAGAGACGTACAATAAAGACCCATTCATCACTCTTCCGCGTCATTTTCTGATTCATTCGTTCGTTTTCTTCTTTCTCTCGTTCATTTTAACCTGCGTTATCACCTGAGCTGCGTTATCACCTGAGGGAACTGGGCAAATCTCGCAACTCTTAATGTTAGGTCGTGGATTCAGAAAATTCGGTAAGTCTTGGTTATGAGGTGGAAATGAGTCTCCTTGGTTACTAGTCAAATCAACCCCTCCAGTCTGGCTATACTTAGAGGCAGCAGTGAGTCTCCTTGGTTACTAGTCAAATCACCTTCCGTTCATTTTAACCTTCATCTTCTTTTATTTAAGTTCATTTTTGTTCCC
Source organism: Coenobita brevimanus (assembly GCF_032717465.1). Classification (NCBI taxonomy): domain Eukaryota; kingdom Metazoa; phylum Arthropoda; class Malacostraca; order Decapoda; family Coenobitidae; genus Coenobita; species Coenobita brevimanus. The sequence continues at coordinate 2,656,764 of NC_136992.1, read as the reverse complement.
TTTCGTTCATGTTCTTTACCTTTCGTTATTTAAGTTCATTTTTTTTGTTCTTTTCGTTCATGTTCTTTTTCTTTCGTTCATTTTCTTTCGCCCTTTTTTTTTCCATAGTTTTTTTTTCTTTTTCGTTAAAATTATTTTGACGTAAAAAAAATAAAACTCAAAAAATTAATTACTATAAGATCAACAAAAGGACTCCGGGAGCGACGGGATGAAGTGGCCAGTGTCCTAAGGGTGCAACAACAACAACAACAATAACAAACAAAAAACAACAAAAATAACAATAACAAACAACAAACAACAAACAACAAAAATAACAACAAACAACAAACAACAACAATAACAATAACAACAATAACAGCAACAACGACAACAACAAACAAACAAGGCCAGGTAAGAACTAGCGACCAGGTAAACCAAATACACTAATCCATTCACCTAGAACACCTGAGAGAGAGAGAGAGAGAGAGAGAGAGAGAGAGAGAGAGAGAGAGAGAGAGAGAGAGAGAGAGAGAGAGAGAGAGAGAGAATGAAATATAAACAAACCTAAGTGAGAGAGAGAGAGAGAGAGAGAGAGAGAGAGAGAGAGTTAGCTTTAAAAAAATTCTCAGGAGCTATTTTCCGGAGCTTTTCATTTGAAGCGAAAATGGAATATAATCTTAATTACAGAAAACAGGAATTATAAAAAGGTGGAGGGGAGACTGCACTGAATCCGGGTTTTAGTGTGTGTGTGTGTGTGTGTGTGTGTGTGTGTGTGTGTGTGTGTGTGTGTGTGTGTGTGTGTGTGTGTGTGTGTGTGTGTGTGTGTGTGTGTGAGAGAGAGAGAGAGAGAGAGAGAGAGCGAACAAAGGAAAGGAAGAAAATATAATTAGTATCTATTGTATTAAGGCTTTCTCTTTCTTTCTCTCTCTCTCTCTCTCTCTCTCTCTCTCTCTCTCTCTCTCTCTCTCTCTCTCTCTCGTCTATTTATTTCTGTTTTTTCTCACTTTCTGTCACTCCCCTTCCAGTCCAACTTTAACTTCCTTTCTTTCTCACTCTCTCACTGCATCTCAACACAGTCTCTCTCTCTCTCTCTCTCTCTCTCTCTCTCTCTCTCTCTCCCCTTGGCCAATAGCACGCTTGAGTTCATTTCATGGTTTGGTAATCAGTGCCATCTCTCGCTCTCTCTCACTCTCTCTCTTTTTTCTGTCACTCTCTCTCCTCATTCTCTCAAAGGTTGTTGTTTATGCTACTCTCTCTCTCTCTCTCTCTCTCTCTCTCTCTCTCTCTCTCTCTCTCTCTCTCTCTCTCTCTCTCTCTCTCTCTCTCTCTCTCTCTCAGGGTTTATCTTTTCCTCTCTCACTTTTTCTTACTTCTGCAGCTCTCCCTCTCTCTAATCTCTTTTTCTCTCTCTCTCTCTCTCACTCGCTCTCTTTTCTCACTGGATATCTGTCCCTCAGTCTTTAAATCTCTCTCTCTCTCTCTCTCTCTCTCTCTCTCTCTCTCTCTCTCTCTCTCTCTCTCTCTCTCTCTCTCTCTCTCTCTCTCTCTATTTACCTATTCATCTATCTGTCTATTTATCTATCTATCTGTCTCTATCTATCTGTCTATCTATCTATCTGTCATCATCATCATCATCATCACCACCACTATCATCATCACCATCATCATCATCATCACCACCACCACCACCACCACCATCATCGCTGCTTCATCATCATCTGTCATCATTATCACCACCCTTCTCTCCTCCTCCTCCTCCTCCCCCTCTTCCTCCTCCTCCTCCTCCCCCATTACCTCCAGCCTCTCTCAATTATCCATAAAGTCATGAAAAATGTGCCTCCCTCCCTCCATACTTCCCTCCCTCCCTCCATACTTTCCTCCCTCCCTCCATACTTCCCTCCCTCCCTCCATACTTCCCTCCCTCCCTCCATACTTCCCTCCCTCCCTCCATACTTCCCTCCCTCCCTCCATACTTTCCTCCCTCCCTCCTTAATTCCCTCCTTCCCTCCCTTCCTCCTTAGTTCTCTCCCTCCCTCCCTTCCTTCTTAATTCTCTCTCTCTCTCCTTCCCTCCTTAATTCTCTCCTTCCCTCCCTTCCACCTCAATTCTCTCCCTCCCTCCATTCCCTCCATCCCCAATTCTCCTTCTCCCTCCCCCTCCTCTCTTTAATTTTCTCCCACCCTTTGCTTCTCCCTTTAATTCTCTCTCTCTCTCTCTCTCTCTCTCTCTCTCTCTCTCTCTCTCTCTTCCTTTCCTCCCTCCTTAATTCTCTTTCTCCCTCCTTTCCTTCTCTATCTCCCTCATTCTTACTCTCCCTTCCTCCCTTCCCTCCCATTCCTCCATACTTCCTCCCTCCTTAGTTCTCTCCCTCCCTCCACTCCCTCCCTCCTATTCTCCCTCCCTTCCCCTTCTTCCATACTTCCTCCCTCCTTAGCTCTCTCCCTCCCTCCACTCCCTCCCTCCTATTCTCCCTCCCTTCCTCTCCCTTCATTCTATCCTTTTTTGTCTCTGCTTCCTCCTCTCCCTCCGTCTTTCCTCCACTCTCTTCCTCTCCCTAATTTTCTTCTTCCCTCCTTCCCTCCCTGACAATCTCTCTCTCTCCCTCTCTCCCTCTCTCCCCAATTCTGTTCTTCCCTCCCTCCCTCCTTCTTTCTTTTCTCCCTTCCTTCATTCTTCCATTTTTTTTCCTTCACTTTCCTACTTCTTTCTTCTTCCTCTCATAATTTTCCCCCCCAAATATTCTCCTCTCTTTCTCTCTCTCTCTCTCTCTCTCTCTCTCTCTCTCTCTCTCATTTTTTCAAACCCCATGCATTTTTCCTTTCAGTATCCGTTACTCATATTCTCTCTCTCTCTCTCTCTCTCTCTCTCTCTCTCTCTCTCTCTCTCTCTCTCTCTCTCTCTCCCTCTCTCTCTCTCAAAGCCCACAATACACCTTCCCCACAAAGAACCAAAATCCCACAATTCCCACACCTACACAACTACACAGCCCACAACACCCACGGCACACCTGTAGTCTGTTCATTTTCACCTGGCGGAACTGGGCCAATCACACCTTAAATACTATGTCCTGGATGCGTGAAATTCGATGACCCTTAGTATGAGTCTCCTTGGTTACTAGTCAAATCAAGCATCCCATCTGACTACACCTATTACTACTATTACTACACTATTACTACTACTACCACTACTACTACTACTACTACTACTACAAATACTACTGCACCCACAAATACACAACCCACAACACACTATCTGACCCCTCCACAACCGTCCCCAGTATAACTACACACCTGCCCTGCTCCACACCTTCCAAACCTGCCTTCCACAATTACCACAACACATCCACTTCCACCATCCTTTCCACTGGACCCAAAATCCACACTTACAGCCCAAAAAATAGTCAAAATTAATATATATATTTTTTATTTTACTAATTCCACAACCTTCTTGGCATAATTACACAACTTCTCCGCCTCCATGTCTTCCACAACTGCGCCACAACTGCCATAAGGGAGGCTACAGCCCTTCCTTCCACCTACATTACTACCCTTCCCCCTTATACCACCACCCCTACCCCCACACCACCCCCCTTGCCTCCCACACCATCCCCTACCCCTCCACACCACCCCCCTACCCCCCACACCACCCCCTGTCCCCAAACCACCCCCGTTTCCCCCAAACCAGCCCCTCTGCCCCCTACACCACCCCCTGCCCCCCACACCAGCCTCTCTGACCCCCATACCACTCCCCTGCCCTCCATACCACATATTCCAGCCTACGCCCTCCAGCCCAAGATTGCATTCTCCCGCCACCATCACAAACTCTCCTCTTGCCCTCCCTTGCCCTTCTGGACTCTCTCTCTCTCTCTCTCTCTCTCTCTCTCTCTCTCTCTCTCTCTCTCTCTCTCTCTCTCTCTCACTAACTTACTTCTTGCCCTTCCTTCAAAATCTCTCTCTGCTTCTGCACGTCTTTCAACACAGTCTCCATGCCTTTCCATTTCCCTTTAAATCTCTCTCCTTGCCCTTCCCTACCCTTATTGCCCTTCCCTGTCCTTCCAGATTTTACTTCTTGCCCTTCCCTGCCCTTGCAACCTCTCTTCTTGCCCTTCCAAATTCACCTTTACCTTCTCTGTCCTTTCCTACCTTCATAACTTCCCTTCTTTACCTCCTAATCTCTCTCTTGCCTTTCCCTGTCCTTCCAGATTTGCTTCCTGCCCTTCCCTACCTTTCAGTGTCTCCTTCTTGCCCTTCTAGCCACTCTCTTGCCTTAACTTGCCCTTCTGAAAATACTTCTTCCCTTTCTAAACTCTTCCTCAACTTTCCCTGTTCTTTCAAATTTTCTGTTTTGCCCTTCCAAACTCTTTCTTGCCCTTTCAGTTTTTCATCTTGCCCTTTCCTGCCCCCCTATTTATTTTCCTCGTCTTTCCTTGCCCTTCCAAATTCTCCTCTTGCCCTTCTATACTCTTTCCTGTCCTTCCTTGTCCTTCCTAACTTTTTTCCTGTCCTTCCTTGCCCTTCCCTGCCCTGCCAAACTTTCTCCATATCCAATAAACGATTACGGGAGACGCCGATCAATGACCTAATTAATTTATGTTAAGGGGGGATACCTGGGCTGCGTTATCACCTGAGGGAACTGGGCAAATCTCGCAACTCTTAATGTTAGGTCGTGGATGCAGAAAATTCGGTAAGTCTTGGTTATGAGGTGGAACTGAGTCTCCTTGGTTACTAGTCAAATCAACCCCTCCAGTCTGGCTATACTTAGAGGCAGCAGTGAATCTCCTTGGTTACTAGTCAAATCATCCCCCCAGTCTGGCTATACTTAGAGGCAGCAGTGAATCTCCTTGGTTACTAGTTAAATCAACCCCTCCAGTCTAGCTACTCTTGGGGGCAGCAGTGAGTCTCCTTGGTTATTAGTCAAATCAACCCCTCCAGTCTAGCTACTCTTGGAGGCAGCAGTGAGTCTCCTTGGTTACTAGTCAAATTAACCCTTCAATCTAGCTACACTTGGCATCAATGAGTCTCCTTGGTTACTAGTCAAATCAACCCCTCCAGTCTAGCCGCATTTGGAGGCAGCAGTGAGTCTCCTTGGTTACTAGTCAAATCAACCCTTCAATCTAGCTACACTTGGCATTAATGAGTCTCCTTGGTTACTAGTCAAATCAACCCCTCCACTCTAGCCGCATTTGGAGGCAGCAGTGAGTCTCCTTGGTTACTAGTCAAATCATCCTCCAATCTAGCTACACTTGGCCATCAACTGAACTGGAAGGGGTTAGGGATCTTTGCCAAAATTGGATTGAATGCACTATAGAAATTTTGAAACACGTAGAGAGACGATTTCCTAAGTTGATCTTGCCCCGTGACCTTGACCTCTGACCTATTCTAAAAGACAGGTCAATCCCTTGGCTGACCCTAAACCCTTCCCCCGTGTTAGGATAAAATCGGGCTGAAAAGTGGGTTAATTTGTTCTCTCTCTCTCTCTCTCTCTCTCTCTCTCTCTCTCTCTCTCTCTCTCTCTCTCTCTCTCTCTCACACACACACACAAACCCAACCACCCACCCACCTACCCCCTCCACACCCACACACACTCAAACCCACCCATCCACCCAACTACCCCCCCCACACACCCAACAAAACACACCACCTTCCCCCACATCGCGCGCGCGGGTGTAAAAGTAAGGCCAAAGTCTTGAATAAAAGGGCAAAATATCAGTAACTCAGGAATCTGGTTTGGCAAGAAAGGAGGAATGCTGATCCAACCTTTCTCCCAGCCAAAAAATTTCTCTCGTCTTTTCGGAAACCAATACTCTTTTTTCCTTTTTTTTTTTTTTTTTTCGGTCGCCTCTTTGGTCCCACATGCATGGCCGCGTGGATTTTAAGTGGGAGAGATTTTAAAGGGATTCTATTTACCCTTTAATCCCTTTAAATCCGATGACGTCATGATTCTTGCTATTTAAAGGTATTGCATTTAAACATTGGTCCCTTTAAATCCGATGACGTCACGATTCTTTCTCTCACCAGGGGATTTAAAGATTCCATTTACCCATTAATCCTTTAAATCCGGTGACGTCACGATTCTTTCTCTCACCAGAGGATTTAAAGTTGTCCTATTTACCCATTAATCCCTTTAAATCCGGTGACGTCACGATTCTTGCTCTCACCTTATTTACCCATTAATCCCTTTAAATCTGGTGACGTCACGATTCTTGCTCTCACCAAGGGATTTAAAGATATGCCAGTTAACCATTAATCCATGTAAATCCGGTGACGTCACTTGGTTCCTGCTGTGACTAGGTGATTTTTATTCAATTTAAAGGCGACAACTGTACTCTTTCCACTTTGACTTGGCCTAAAATTGCCTTCTCTCCATCTGTACTCCTTTCAAAATACCTTGGCCTAAAATTGCCATCTCTCCATCTTGAACGCTGAGCTGTGGCAATAGATTAACACTAGAATATGATGCTAGTCACGAAGAAGTGCTATGGAAAGGATGTCGAGCCGTAGTATTGCCTTTTTCTGCCACTGAACTACGGAAAATAAGCTGCAAAAGGACGAAAATCTGGGCCAAGTTAGAATAAAAGAACAAGAGGTGTAAAGTTACCATCTCTCCATCTTGAGTGCTTAGGTATAACACTAGGTATGATGCTAGTCACGAAGAAGTGCTATGGAGAGGATGGCAAGCCGTAGCATTGTCTTTTTCGGCCACGGAGCTACACGAAATAATCCGCAAAAGGACGAAAAGCATGGCCAAGTTGAAAAGACCTATAGTGTTAAAAGAACGACAATTTGGGCCAAGTTAAGGTGAAAGGAGTCTCGTGTTGCAAGAATAGAGTCAATAATAAGCAGGCAGTCTGTTGCAAGCTGGCGTAATTATTGCATCTTTTTGTTAACTGCCAGGTGTGGAGAGAGAGAGAGAGAGAGAGAGAGAGAGAGAGAGAGAGAGAGAGAGAGAGAGAGAGATTAAATGCTTTTGAAGGGGACAACAGGTGTTATGTATATTATCTAATTAAAGCCAGACTGATTATATAAAGGGAGGGTAGGAGATAAAGGGAGGGTAGGAGATAAAGGGAGGGTAGGAGATAAAGGGAGGGTAGGAGATAAAGGGAGGGTGGGAGATAAAGGGAGGGTGGGAGATAAAGGGAGGGTTGGAGATAAAGGGAGGGTGGGAGATAAAGGGAGGGTGGGAGATAAAGGGAGGGTAGGAGATAAAGGGAGGGTAGGAGATAAAGGGAGGGTAGGAGATAAAGGGAGGGTAGGAGATAAAGGGAGGGTAGGAGATAAAGGGAGTGTGGAAGATAAAGGGAGGGTTGGAGATAAAGGGAGGGTTGGAGATAAAGGGAGGGTAGGAGATAAAGGAAGGGTAGGAGATAATGGGAGGGTAGGAGATAAAGGGAGGGTAGTAGTGATGGCAGTGCGTAGGTTCGATCTCGTGGAGCTGAATAGAAGTTTTTACTCCCTATCCACTGAAAGGAGGATGGTGAACTGCAGGAGGGGGGGGAACTTCAGTATTCAGTCTACTAGGTTCACAGACGATGCCGGGGTTACGGCTACTACTACTACTACCACTACTACTACTACTACTGTTGCTGCTGCTACGCCTACTACCACTACTACTACTACTACTACTGTATCTCCTCAGATGAATAAAATCGTCTGTATCTCCTCAGTTGAACAAAATCGTCTGTAAATATCCTAACCTTAAAAAAAATCCCCTACACGTCTCCTCTCAGCTGAATAAAATCGTCTGGAAGCACCAAGAATAGACCAAAGAAAAAAGGTCACCGGACTGAAAAGGTTAACTGCTTAAAATACAAAAGGCATTTACTCAGATGAAGGAAATCGTCTGAAGGTAGAATGAATGGAGTATAAAATGGAGTCCTCGGGCTGAATAAATTAGTGAATAACCTAGGAAATTATTTAGATAACATTACACTGCACAATTACAAAAGAGGAAATTATTCAAATGGGAGCTAGTTATACATGAAATATTTTTTTGACCAAGTGAATTTAGAACCAACAAATGCACAGAAAAAAAAATGAATAAAAACAGCAAGAGGGGTTAAAATGAGAGAGAGAGAGAGAGAGAGAGAGAGAGAGAGAGAATGGGGGTGAAAAGAATGTTTGAGAAAGGTTGAGTGTGGGCAAGACTGAGACAAGCGAATGGAGGAAAAAACAAAAAAAAACAACACAAACTCGCACTCACCTCGTCCTCCTCCTCTTCCTCTTCCTTTTCCTCTTGGTTCCCTGGCTCACTCAGCTTCACCCTTTCCTCTCGACTGGCTTCAAGAGGACGAAAACTACGGACGCCGAGGACAGAGAAACCGAACAGGCGTCAGTGGCCGACCTTGCGGGAGATGCGCGCGGTTTGTTGACAAGTGACGTATGGGCACATCTCAGTTTTTGTTTGGTTGGTCCAGTTCGATGCTTTGTAAGGAATTCTGTACTGTTTACCTATGATTCTTGCCTTTTGGGGGAGCAATAGTATTAAATGATAACTATAGAAATATATCTACGTGTTTGAGATATGAGAGTTGTAAAAAACGATAAAACACAGTACACTCGCCTAGTTTGTGTTTTTAGTGTGTGTTTTGCCTTGCTTGCTGGATCTGCTAGGGAAAACATTCGTCTACTCTGCGTGTTTTTAGTTTGCGCTTCACCTTGTTTGCGATTTCCACTAGGTAAAATATTATACGGTAGTTATTATAGAAAAAATTACGGCCGTCACTAGATCGCGAAGCAGAATCCGATGGCAGGGGGTGGATGTTTCCACTGTCGGCAGTGACCGAAAATGACGGGGGCCACAGTAGACCACAGCCTTGGATACCACCTCCCTCCTTCCTTATCTCTTTTGCAGGAAATATACACTGTGTAGGCTATATGTGTATCTGTTATATACAAATGTAAATGAAGGGGGAAGGTTGGGAAAAATGGGAGAGGGGAGAAATTTGTAACTTGGGTGGGGTGCCCACCACATACCCTTTTATACATGCTTTTCTGCGGTGCCTAATTTGCGATTTTGCAGTTAGCGGCGCATGTGCCGCCCGTATTCTCGCAACGTAGGCGAGTGTACTGTACGTGGTTAAGGATACGAGATGCTTTGAACTGAATTTTTGTTGTTCTGGTGTGGTTCCCTGCTTCGTCGTGGATTCTTCGCTGGTTTACCTACAATTCTTGTCTTTTTGGAAGCAATGTTGTAAAATAACTAGGAATATTTGTACATGCTTAAGTTACGGGAATTATAAAGGAATATACCAGATGAGATGCTTCAAACTTAAATTTTGTTTGGCTG
>NC_136992.1:2612500-2642500 GCF_032717465.1 Coenobita brevimanus | reverse complement strand
CTTTCTCCTCCCTCTCTCTTTATCTTCCTCCTCCCTTTCTGTTCCTTCCTTCCTTCTTCCTTCTCTCAATTTTTTCCTCCTCTCCACTTCTCTCCCTTCTTCTCTTTCTCTCCCTCCTCTCTTTCTGTTCCTCCCTCCCTTCTTCCCCCTCTCGATTTTTTTTCCTCCCTCTCTCCCTCCCTCCCTCCCCTGCAGCCAGGAAATTGCCTCTAACGAAATCAGTCAAGTAGGTCACCTCATTTAGTCAGTCAGTTAGTCAGTCAGTCAGTCAGTTAGTTAGTCAGTCAGTCAGTCAGTTAGTCAGTCAGTCAGTCAGTTAGTCAGTCAGTCAGTCAGTCAGTCAGTTAGTTAGTCAGTTTGTCAGTTAGTCAGTCAGTCAGTCAGTCAGTCAGTCAATCAGTCAGTCAGTCAGTCAGTCAGTCAGTTAGTTAGTCAGTTAGTCAGTTGAAATAGTCAGAAGTGAGTCAACCAGTTAGTCAGTTAAAACAGAAATGAGTCAGCCATCCAGTCAGTTATAACAGAAATGAGTCAGCCATCCAGTCAGTCAGTTAAAATGGAAATGAGTCAGTCAGTCAGTCAGTCAGTTAAAATGGAAATGAGTCAGTCAGTCAGTCAGGTAGTCAGTTGAAATAGAAAAGAGTCAGCCAGTCAGTTTAAATAGTCAGAAATGAGTCAGCCAGTCAGTTTAAATAGTCAGAAATGAGTCAGCCAGTCAGTTTAAATAGTCAGAAATGAGTCAGCCAGTCAGTTTAAATAGTCAGAAATGAGTCAGCCAGTCAGTTCAAATAGTCAGAAATGAGTCAGCCAGTCAGTTTAAATAGTCAGAAATGAGTCAGCCAGTCAGTTTAAATAGTCAGAAATGAGTCAGCCAGTCAGTTTAAATAGTCAGAAATGAGTCAGCCAGTCAGTTCAAATAGTCAGAAATGAGTCAGCCAGTCAGTTTAAATAGTCAGAAGTGAGTCAGTCAGTCATTAGTCAGTTAAAATAGAAATGAGTCAGCCAGTCAGTCAGTTGGTCAGTTAAATAGAAATGAGTCAGCCAGTCAGTCAGTTAGTCAGTCAAAGTCGGCCCTGGATTCAAGGCCTCTACATGCCCAGGTTACCAGTTACTCCCCCCCCCCTCAGGTGTTACCCCGGTACTCATGTTACCTGCCAATCAGTAAAGAGGGATGAACACCTGGGCCCGTATTCTCGCCAGGTGAGGAAGCTCCCTAACACCTTTTCCTGGGCGATTTATTTTGCTTATTGCGCCTTTCTGTCCTGTGTTACATAAATCCTTCCAAATTCGCCATACTCCGCACCAGTATCGTACAAAAGGGCCTAACACCTTTTCCTGTGCGATTTATTTTGCTTATTGCGCCTTTCTGTCCTCTTCCGCATCACATAAATTCTTCCAATATCCCCGTACACTGCACCAATAACGTACAAAAGGATATCAGTCACCCATATTCAAAAATAAATCGTTAAGGAAAAGGTGTTAGGGAGCTCTTTCACCTTAACTTGGCCCAGATTTTCGTCCTTTTGCAGCTGATTTCACGTAGGTCAGTGACAGAAAAAGACAATACTATGGCTCTACATCCTTTCCATAGCACTTCTTCGTGACTAGCATCATTATTTCTGGCGTTAATCTAGAAAAAGACAATACTATGGCCCTACATCCTTTCCATAGCACTTCTTCGTGACTAGCATCATATTCTGGCGTTAATCTAGAAAAAGACAATACTATGGCTCTACATCCTTTCCATAGCACTTCTTCGTGACTAGCATCATATTCCGGCGTTAATCTAGCAAAAGACAATACTATGGCTCTATGTCCTTTCCATAGCACTTCTTCGTGACTAGCATCATATTCTGGCGTTAATCTAGAAAAAGACAATACTATGGCTCTACATCCTTTCCATAGCACTTCTTCGTGACTAGCATCATATTCTGGCGTTAATCTAGAAAAAGAATAGTATGGCTCTACATCCTTTCCATAGCACTTCTTCGTGACTAGCATCATATTCTGGTGTTAATCTAGTGTCACATTATTCGGTCAGCGCGGCAATAGATAGATAGATAACTCCAGACGATAGATAAATAGGGTGATAGATAACGGGGTATACAGAGAGAAAATAGATAGTCAAAAAGGCAGGTGGGTGGGTGAGTGTGTCCTAATGAATCACTCCACAGGTGTATCTCTCTCTCTCTCTCTCTCTCTCTCTCTCTCTCTCTCTAAGTATACTCTGAGGCAAAGGAGAGGAAAGGAAATGAGAGAGAGAGAGAGAGAGAGAGAGGTGCAAGGGACAGTGCTACTTTACCGAGGCACTCCCTTTCTCTCTCTCTCTCTCTCTCTCTCTCTCTCCTTATTTTTCATTCCCTTCACTCTCCCCCCCTACTTTTCTCTCTCCTTCCCGACCTCTCCCTTCCTCTCTCTCTCTCTCTCTCTCTCTCTCTCTCTCTCTCTCTCTCTCTCTCCACAAGTGTTTCACAGCCATTCAAAGCTGCCCCCGTCCTACTTCTTCCATCACTTTAACTTCCCCTCACCCTCCCTCTTCCCCTCCCTCTCCCTCTCCTCTTCCCCTTACCCCTCCCCTCTCCTCTTCTTCTCCTCCCCCTCTCTCTTCCCCTCTCCCTCTGTCTTTCCCCTCTCTTTCTCTCTTTTTCCCCCTCCGTCTCTCCTTCTTTCATATTTCTCCTCCTCATCATCATCATCCTCTCTCCGTAGTCCTTCTTCACCTCTTCCTCTCTTTTCATCTCTTTTCCTTCTATCTCGCTCCCCTCCCCTTCACTCTTCTCCTCTCTCCTTTCTCTCTAGTCTCTCCCATCTTCCCTCTCCGATCTCTCCCCCCTGCTCCTTCCCTTGGCCTCTCCCTCCTCCCCCTCCCTTTCATCTCTTTTCCTTCTATCCCCCTCCCTTTCCCCTCCCCTCCACTCTTCTCCTCTTTCTCTTTTCCCCTTTCTCTCCCATCTCTCCTCTCCCTCTCTCCATCCTCTCTCTTCCCTTAACCTCTCTCCCCTACCCCCCCTTCCTTTCCTCCTCTCCCCGCCTTCTCCCCTACTCCTTTCTCTACCACTTCCCTCCCGCACCTTAACCCTCCCATCCCTCTTCACCCCCCTGTTCTTCTTCCATCTCTCCCCACCCTCTCTCCTCCCTTAACCTCTCTCCCCTATCCTCCTCCCTTTCTCTTCTCCCCTCCTTCTCCCCTTTCCTCTTCCTCCCCTCCTTCTCCCCTTTCCTCTACCTCCCCTCCTTCTCCCCTTTCCTCTGCCTCCCCCTCCCTCCCCTTCCCTAATTGAGGAACATCGCACCTTTGTTTTCTTTGTTTTTTGTTTTTTTTTAGCTATGGAACCAAAACGTGGCTTTTTATACCAAACTTTTTATACCATAGTTTTTGTACCATAGTTTTTATACCATAGTTTTTGTACCATAGTTTTTATACCATAGTTTTTGTACCATAGTTTTTATACCATACTTTTTGTACCATAGTTTTTGTACCATACTTTTTGTACCATACTTTTTGTACCATACTTTTTGTACCATACTTTTTGTACCATACTTTTTGTACCATACTTTTTGTACCATACTTTTTGTACCATACTTTTTGTACCATACTTAACATGTCACCAATATTGCTTTCTATTGGTAAGTTGTTTTTTTTTGAGAGAGCTATATATTGTCGAAAAAAGCTAAAAATATTTCCACTGGGCAAGAAGACTCTCTCTCTCTCTCTCTCTCTCTCTCTCTCTCTCTCTCTCTCTCTCTCTCTCTCTCTCTCTCTCAGCTGTTAGGCCAGATATGCTGTGCCTTCCTGAAACTATCTCACACACACACACACACACACACACACACACACACACACATGTAGTCTAAAAAGGCCAGAACGATTACATCCTGATTCTATATAAAGTGACCCAATTTAACCTCATATGACCTGGCTGGGGGGGGGAAGTGGATGTGGAGGGCCTAATTAGGTCTAAATACTAATGACCCTAATTGACCTATCTTAAGAGAGGGGTTAATTATAGCTCACTAATTAACCCTTCACCTGCGTAGGGAGTCAGGTGAATAAAACCGTCGGGAGATAAGGAAAAAATAAATAAATAAATAAAAAGAATATTATAGCTAAGGAGTTATTTTGATTTTGATATATATATATTTTTTTTTCGAGGGAACAATTTTGCGGACTTCTGGCCTTGGGTTCCTTCTTTCCTACATTTAAAAAAAAATCTTTATTTATTATCAGATGCTTGATGATTTTGAGAGACGCCTTCGTGTGGTGGCATCGTGTAATTAGGTGGCTTCCCTGTCCACCTGCCCAGGTATACAAGCGTCCCTCAACTCCCTCCCTATCGCTCGAAAGGAAGATGGAAGGATGTGGAAGGAGTTAACTTTGGTCCGCAGTCCACTCGGCTTACGTTCAGACGAGACTGGGATTACTACTACTACTACTACTACTACTGTTACTACTACTACTACTAACCACTAGTACTACTACTACTACTACTACCACCAGGCGTCTCATTTCATATCTCAACTAGTATGGCGCGATAGAACGACGCCAGTACCTCTCTCTCTCTCTCTCTCTCTCTCTGCATTCCAAGCCGCCCTCCCTCCTGTCCTCTATCTCGTTCTCCCTCCACCTCGTCCTCGGTCTCCCTCTCTCCTCCTCCTACCATCGTCTCCTTGTAATTAGATGGCCATAAAGGAGACAATTTTTTTCTAGTTACTGAGAGCTTGACGGTACTTTATTTAATGAATCTCTCTCTCTCTCTCTCTCTCTCTCTCTCTCTCTCTCTCTCTCTCTCTCTCTCTCTCTCATTAATATTAACCCCTTTTAATAATTAATATCTTAAATTTAAATATTCATCTGGCAGTATAATACCCTCTCTCTCTCTCTCTCTCTCTCTCTCTCTCTCTCTCTCTCTCTCTCTCTCTCTCTCTCTTTCTCTCTCTCTCAGCTAGCTTCTTGACAATGGCTCGATTTTTTGCTCTCTTTCTCTCTCTTTTTTAGGGTAGAGATAATAGGGAACCGCTTTTGTCCCATAGTCGGACCAGAGTATCGAAAAAGAGAGAAAGAAAGAGAGAAAAAACTCGCTCTCTTTCTTTGCGGTAGTTCGTTTGCATCTCTCTCTCTCTCTCTCTCTCTCTCTCTCTCTCACACACACACACACACACACACACACGCACGCACGCACGCACAATTAAGTTTGCTTTATCGAATTTTGCTCTCTCATCCCTGCGTCTCTCTCTCTCTCTCTCTCTCTCTCTCTCGTAAGTTTCCCACTCTTTTCTTCTCTCTCATTCGCTCTTTTTTTCTTACTAACTTTTGTCATATTCTAAGGTTCTCTCTCTCTCTCTCTTGCTTTTCGTTGCTCTCTTCCTTCAGGTGACAAGATGCAAATGAGAGAGAGAGAGAGAGAGAGAGAGAGAGAGAGAGAGAGAGAGAGAGAGAGGGAAGGAGGACAAAGATGATGAGGAACAGAAGAATGAAGGTGAATGAAAAAAAATATATATGTTCATCTGAGAGAGAGAGAGAGAGAGAGAATCCAACCCTTCATCCCTTCGAAAACTCCTCCCATAAAACCTTCCAACCAATCACAATCGTTCCTCAGCTTACCCAAACTTCCGCAACCAATCAGAGGCGGGCTAACTCACTCCTCGGTCTCCTGGGCCAATCAGAGGCAAGTTTACTCCCTGCTTCGTCTCCCTGGCCAATCAGAATGCAGCTTTATAGTCTAGGCCTCCTCCTGGGCCAATCAGAGGGAGGCTTACATTCCTTCTTGGTTTTTTATTTTGATCTGTCGGAATCTATACTCCTTTCACCTTAACTTGGCCTAGATTTCCGCCTTTTGGGAGCTTTTTCTCGCAACTCCGTGTCGGAAACGATAATACTGTGGCTCTATATCCTCCTCATACCACTTCTTCGTGACTAGCATCGTTTTCAAGCGTTAATCCAACTCAGTATTCAAAACGGAGAGGGAGTTTAGACCAAGTTGGAGTGAAAATACTGTAGACCATTAATTCCTGTACACTGGCGATTTATTCAGGTTTGGAAAATCTGCTTGCTTTTGACAGAGATAACGAAGGCCAACCCATATGAAATTACCCCAAGTCAAAAAACAAATAAAAAGAAAGAAAGAAAGAAATTTATACGTGAAACAAAATAATACATAATCGCAGTGAAGGGGTTCTTGGTCCTCGTCCTGAAGAGGTTCAATATAAGCCCCCCCCCATTACCTTCTTCAGGATTTTGACGTCTTTTCTATCTATAGCCCGACGCCCTAATCCCGCAAAGGGTGGCCGCAGACAAAACGCCTCCACGTCGCCCTGTCACCCACCATCTAACTGCCCTCCCCCTCAGCTCACTCCCCCCTCCCTCATATACCCCTCAACTCCATCCCTCCACCTCATCCTCGGTCTCCCCCTCCCTCTCCCTCCCTCCACTTCACCTACATAAACCCTCTAAGTCAGTCTTTCATTTTTCCATTCTCTCCACATGTCCAAACCACCTCAGTGTATTTCTCCTAATTTTCTAAGTCACATCTACATCCACCCCGCAACGTTCTTTCACTTCTTCATTCGTCAGCGTCTTTTGCCCTGAGTTAAAGCTGGCATCGCCCCACCTTGAATATCGAGTTGTAGCTAAGAGTACATAAACACTACACTATGCTACACTACACTACACAACACTACACAACACTAAAGAGGTATAAGTATTGCGGTACACTTGGAAATAATTGGGTGTAAGTCGATATGAAGCCTTGTTAAGCTTACTAGGGTACAATATAAGGAAGAGTGATCAGCAAAAGTATGGCGACACTTCTTTGGTAGTTGAGGCAAGGAAGGGTGTTGCGTGAATTGTTTATATGTGACAGGAAAATGAAACACATGTAAAAGGAGTATGGGAAGAAGGAACTCTGTGGCTATGGGAAGGTGTGAGGACTATGGAAAACAGGACACCATACTTGCAGGGGATTGTCGGTCGCCTCCTCCCATTGCCGATTAGCTAAGCATGTGGGCCAATCAGATACACCGCCATACAGCCCTCAGACAATCAGGTGGCTCAGGGGATCAGACACCTCTCCATGCCTTCCTATAGCCAATCAGAAAGGGTTCCAAATACGCTTCACACACTGCCGTGGAACACTCAGACAGTCACACACACACACACACACACACACACACACACACACACACACACACACACACACACACACACACTGCCATACATCACCCAGACAATTACACATCTCTACAGACTCCCATACAACACACAATCAATTCTACACACTCCCATACAACACTCAATCACCTCCACACACTGCCATACAACACTCAATCACCTCTACACACTCTCATACAACACACACACACACACACACACACACACACACACACACACACACACACACACACACACACACTCCCAAACAACACACACATACACACCTCTACACACTCACATACAAACAGCTTACCGTCCTCCTAACTCTGCATATAAGTGTCTATACTCCTTTCACTCCAACTTGGCCCAAAATCACTACCCATCCGTCTTGAATATAGAGTAGTAGTAGTAATGGACTAGAATATGATGCTAGTCACGAAGAAGTGCCACGGTAAGGATGCAGAGCCGTGGCATGACCTTATTCGGCCACTCAGATACGTGAAATAAGTTGCTAAAGGACGAAAATCTGGGCCAATTTAAAGTGATATAAGGTCACTGGACTGAAGGGGTTAAGCCAATCAGATAACCTACTAAGCCAATCAGATACCCCAGCATGCCAATCAGATAACCCACTAAGCCAGATAACCCACTAAGCCAATCAGGTCTGAGTTAAAGTGATAAGGAGGCTCCGTAACACCTCTTCCTAAGCGATTTAATTTTCATATTGTACCTTAACATTTTCTTGTGAGTTATTTATGTTCTTTTTGTTATATATGTTCTAAAAATTGACTTACTGATGTTATTTATGTTATATATGTTCTTGAAATCGACTTGGTTTGCATTAGGAGTATACAAGGGGATACTGAGGTGAAATGCAGAGAATAAATCGGTAAGGAAAGTGTGTTAGGGTACTACAGTTCCAAAGCATTAAGACTAGGCTGCGATACAAGGTTGTTCTCTCTCTCTCTCTCTCTCTCTCTCTCTCTCTCTCTTGCCAAACCACCCCTCGGCCAATCAGTAACGCCCCTGAAACGATGCCAGTCCATCAGATACGGCGCCTTAAAAGAAGAGGTGTGAAAATCAGAAAACAATGTGTGTGTGTGTGTGTGTGTGTGTGTGTGTGTGTGTGTGTGTGTGTGTGTGTGTGTGTGTGTGTGTGTGTGTGTGTGTGTGTAAAAGACTTACAGAAATAGAGTGATGACGAAGAACATAAAATAGCAATAAAATCACACTAGAGAGAGAGAGAGAGAGAGAGAGAGAGAGAGAGAGAGAGAGAGAGAGAGAGACGGAGAGGGGGGGGGGATGAACACTAAAGGAAGGGAGAATGAAGTAAGGGAAAGGCCAAGGCAGGAAGGAAGGAAGGAATTCTTGGAGGGAAGGAGGGAATTTTGTAAGGAAAAGGAGAGGAGGGAAAACCAACGAACTAGGCAAGGAAGGAAGGAGAATTTGAAGGAACTGAAGGAGGTACGAAGGAGGAGGTGAAGGAGGGATGAAGGAAGAAGGGAGGAAACGGAGATCAAAGGAAGAGGAAGGCAAAGGGAGTGAAGAACAGAAGAGAGATAAGAGGAGGAGGAAGGAGGGAGAAGAACAAAGAGAAGGAAGAAGAAAAATAAGGAAGGAGGGAGATGAATGAGAAGGAAGGAAGGAGAGGAAAGAGAAGGAAGGAAGGAGGGAGAGGAAAGAGAAGGAAGGAGAGAGACGAAGAAAGAGGAGGAAGGAAGGAGGGAGATGAATGAGAAGGAAGGAAGGAGGGAGAAGAAAGAGAAGAAAGGAGAGAGACGAAGAAAGAGGAGGAAGGAAGGAGGAAGAAAAAGAAAGAGAAGGAAGGAAGGATGGAAGGAGGGAGAAGAAGAAAGAGAAAGAAGGAAGGAAGGAGATAAAGAAGAGAAGGAAGGAGGAAGAAGAAGAAAGAGAAGGAAGGAAGGAGAAAGAAGGAAGGAAGGAGGAAGAAGAAAGAGAAGGAAGGAGGAAGGAAAATAGAAGGAAAGAAGGACAGCCGGAGAAGAAGAGTGAGAAGGAGGGAGGGAAGGAAAGGAAGAGGAAGGATGCAGAGTGAAGAGATGATGAGATGAAAAAGTAGAGATAAAGAGAAGAGAGGAAGAAATAGAGAGAGAAAGAGAAGAAGAGAAGAAAAGAGGGAGGGTAAATAAAAAAAAAAAAAAGGAACAGAAAAATGAGTGGAAAAGAAATGGAGTGAAACGAAAGAAAAAGAAAGATAAAGAGAGAAAGGAAGAAATACGGTACACAATAATGGAGGGAAGAGAGAAAAGAAGAGGAGAGAGGAGGGAAAAGAGAGAGAGAGAGAGAAGAGAGCAAGAGGACAGATGTAGAAGGAAGTTAATGAAGAGAGGGAGAAGGAAGGATGACGAAAATAAACTGAGACGAAAGCAGAAGAAGGGAGAAGGAAGGACAGAGGAAGAGGGAAGTGAAGAAGAATGAGGGAGGAAGGAGGAAGGTGAAGGAGAGAGAGAGGGAGGGAAGGAGAGAAGAAAGAGAAGGAAGGAGAGAAGAAAGAGAGAGAAGGAAAGATGAAAGAGTGAACGAAAGAAGAATGGAAGAGAAAAGGGAAAGATTGAGGAGAAAAATTAGCAGAGTGGGAAAGAGAGAAGAGGAAGGCTTTCATGAGAGAGAGAGAGAGAGGAAATGAAAGTTGACGAAAAATTGGAGAGAGAGAGAGAGAGAGAGAGAGAGAGAGAGATTCTTTCCTACATCCCTTCTAATTGGAGGGTTTTTTTTCCTCCACCTCTTCTTCCTGGAGGAGTTTCTTCCCTCAATACTCGACTGAGCGAAAGAGTTGACTGACCATTATAACTACTAGACTGAATTTTGACTGACTTCTAACTTTCCTTTCTAACTTAGGTCTAATTAGCCTAACTGAATATTAATCTCATCTCACCTGCAGCTGGAGGGTGGGGGGTGATGATGATGATGATGATGATGAGGAGGAGGAGGAGAAGGAGGAGGATGGTGATGATGATGATGATGATGATGATGATGATGATGATGATGGGGAGAAGGAGGAGGAGGAGGAGAAGAATTATGATGATGATGATGATGGTGATGGTGATGGTAATGGTCTTGGTGATGATGTCTGTGATTGTGATGATGATGAAGATGATAATGATGACGACGACGATGATGATGATGATAATGATGATGATGATGATGGTGGTGGTGATGATGTCTGTGATTGTGATGATGATGATGATGATAATGATGACGATGATGATAATAATGATAATAATAATAATAATAACTTAGGATATAACTGATTTCCAGCCTAATTTACCCTTACTTTAACTAGCTCCTAACTAGCCACTAACTTGACTAACTAGATCTAACTTAGTGTAAATTCTAACTTTATAACCTAACTTAAATCTTAGCTGGACTGCCTAACTCTTGCTAACTTAGAGTATAGCTTACTCTAAAGTTATAAAGTCTGCAGCATGGCACTTCTAACTTTAATAGCTAACCTGGACTTAGCTTAGGATCGGACTGAATTTCAACCTAACTTACCCTTATTTTGACTGATTTCTAACTACAGTACTAACTTAGCTCTTAACTTTTCTTCCATCTAATAACTGACTTAGCTTCTGATCTGACTGACTTTTATCTACTAACTTAGCTTCTAACTTGACTGACTTGTAGTTACTGTAACTTAGCTTCTAACTTGATTGACATGTAACTAACTTAGCTTCTTGACTAACTTCTAACTTAGTTTCTAACTTGACTAATTTCTAACTTAGCTTCTAACTTGACTAATTTCTAACTTAGCTTCTAACTTGACTGACTCCGAACTAAATGGCTCATAACTTACTGACTCCTAACTTTGCTGAGTCAGGGCTTAACTAACTTCTAACTTTACTAGCCAGCTTAACTTGACTGACTGGATACTAATTTAGGACTTAGCCAACTTTTAACCTAACTTTACTTCTAACTCATGAACCTTAACTGATTCAAGACTTCAGTTACTCGGCTAAACTGATTCAGTATTCTGCTTTATTTTAACTTAACCTAACTCATTCTAACTCTACTAGCTAACTTTATTTTCTAACTTGACAAATTCTATCTTTCCTTTCTTCTAACTTTACTAGCAAACTGAACTGACTTCTAACTTTACTAGCTAACTTATTTCTAACTTTACTGGCTGTATGTTTTTCAACTTGACTGATTCTAACTCAACCGACTCCTAACGTACTGACTTCTAACCCTCTAACCTAACTTCTAACTTGACTCAAATGACTAACTTCTTCCCTGACTCAGCTGACTCTGGATTTGACTGAGAAGTAGTCGACGGTTCTTTACGGGTAACTTAAACCTAACTTGACTTATTTCTAACTGAATTATCCCTAACTTATTTCTGAATTATTTCTAACTTGACTGATTTCTAACTGAATTATTCCTAACTTGACTGATTTCTGTGTTATCCCTAACTTGACTGATTTCTAACTGAATTATCCTAACTCTATTTCTAACTCGACTGATTTCTAACTTTATCCCTAACTTGACTGATTTCTAACTCCCTTAATCTGACTAAACTGTGACCTAACTTGACTGACTTACTGAACCTAACTTAAATTTTCTAACCTAATCCTAACCTAACTCACTTTTCTCCTAACTGAACCTAACTTCACTGTATTCAATCTCAACTTCCAGTCTAACTGAATCTAACTTGACTGATCTAACTAAGCCTGACTGATAGAACTGGAAGTAACTGACTATACTCTTTTCACTCTAACTTGGCCTAAAATTGCCATCTCTCCATCTTGCATGCAGAGTTTTAGCAATAGATTAACAACAGAATATGATGCTAGTCACGAAGAAGTGCTAAGGGAAGGATGTAGAGTCATTGTTTATATATATATATATATATATATATATATATATATATATATATATATATATATATATATATATATATATATATATATATATATATATTTTTTCCACTGAGCTACACTATAATACCATAAGCTAAAAAAAAGGTAAGAAAAAGACAGTTTGGAGTGAAAAAAAATATAGATTAACTGATTCAAACTTGACTGACTTCCGGCCTTCTGAACCTAACTTCCGGCCTTTTTAATCTAACTTCCGGCCTTCTGAACCTAACTTCCGGCCTTTTTAATCTAACTTCCGGCCTTTTTAATCTAAATTCCGGCCTTTTGAACCTAACTTCCGGCCTTCTGAACATAACTTCCGGCCTTTTCAACCTAACTTCCGGCCTTTTTAACCTAACTTCCTGCCTTCTGAACCTAACTTCCGGCCTTCTGAACATAACTTCCGGCCTTTTGAACCTAACTTCCGACCCAATTCAGCTTCAATTCCTGTCTGAACCTCACTTCCTGTCCGTTTGAATTTGAACCTAACTTCCGGTCCATTTGAACTTAACTCCCATCCCATTTGAATCTAACTTCCGGTCCATTTGAATCTAACTTCAGGTTCATTTGAATCTAA
This sequence comes from Coenobita brevimanus, assembly GCF_032717465.1. Lineage (NCBI taxonomy): Eukaryota > Metazoa > Arthropoda > Malacostraca > Decapoda > Coenobitidae > Coenobita > Coenobita brevimanus. Next base: position 2,629,899 of record NC_136992.1, on the reverse strand, counting down.
CTTCCGGTTCACTTGAATCTAACTTCCGGCCTATTTGAATCTAACTTCCGGCCTATCTGAACCTAACTTCCGGTCCATTTGAATATAACTTCCGGTTCATTTGAATCTAACTTCCGGTCCATTTGAATCTAACTTCCGGCCTATTTGAATCTAACTTCCGGCCTATTTGAACCTAACTTCCGGTCCATTTGAACCTAACTTCCGGCCCATTTGAACCTAACTTCCGGCCCATTTGAACCTAACTTCCGGCCTCTTTGAACCTAACTTCCGGCCAGTTTGAACCTAACGTCCCGCCCTTTGAACCTAACTTCCGGCCCATTTGAACCTAACTTCCCGCCCTTTGAACCTAACTTCCTGCCTCACTGAACGTAATTTGATTGACTGGTTGACTGACTTACTGACAGACTGGGTAGGAACTTGTGTTTAGAGTTTGTCCCCTCTCGCCCTGTTCCGATGGTGGTAGTTGTGGTAGTAGAAATGGTGGTAGTTGTGGTAGTAGAAATGGTGGTAGTTGTGGTAGCTGATAGAAATGGTGGTAGAAACGGTCTCTGAAATGACGGTAAGCTAACTGTGGTAGGTGGGGCTGAAATTGTGGTAACTGTGGTAGGAGTGGTGGTAGTTGTGGTAGGAATGGTGGTAGATGTGGTCCCTCAGATTATGGTAGGCTAGGCTAATTGTGGTAGGTGGTAGTGAGAATGGTGGTACTTGTGGTAGAAGCAGTGGTGGTTGTGGTAGGAATGGTGGTAGTTGCAGGAATTGTGATAGTTGTGGTAGGAATGAAGGCAACTGTAGTAGAAATGGTGGCAATCTTGGTAGGAATGGTGGCATTTGTGGTGGGAATGATGGTAATTGTAGTCAGGGTGGTTTTAATTGTGGTAGGAATGGTGATAGTTGTATTGGTAGGAAACTGGGTGACGTGGTGGCAGATTATACCCAATTGTGGTAGGTGTTGGTTGGAATAGTGGTAGCCTAATTGTGGTAGGTGTTGGTTGGAAGAGTGGTAGCCTAATTGTGGTAGGAATGATGGCAATCGTGGTAGTGAGTGGCTGGAATGGTTGTAGTTGTGGTAGATTGTGTCTGGAAGGACGTAGTTGTGGATTGGTGTTTGGTTGGAATTAGGGATCATGGTAGCTGCTGGTAGGAGTGGTAGTAGTTGTGGTTGGAGTAGGTTGGTTGGAAAATGGTAGTTGTGGTGGTGTGAATTTAGTTGTGGTAGGTGTTAGTTGAAATATTGGACAGTATGGTAGTTATAGTAGCTTGGTAGGAATGGTGATGATTGTGGTAGCTAATGTTGGTTGAAATAATGGTAGTTGTGGTTGACTGTGTTTGGAAAATGGTACTAGTGGTAATCTGAATGTTGTAGTTGCGGTAAGTGTTGGTTGGAATGGTGGTAGTTATGATAGCTTCAATGGTTGTAGTTGTTAAGTGTTGGTTGGAATTGTGGTAGGAATGATGGTAGGTGTGGTAGATAGTGGTTGGAATGGTGGTAAGTGTGGTAGATAGTGGTTGGAATGGTGGTAGCTGTGGTAGATAGTGGTTGGAATGGTGGTAGTTGTGGTAGATAGTGGTTGGAATGGTGGTAGTTGTGGTAGAGAGTGGTTGGAATGGTGGTAGTTGTGGTAGAGTGGTTGGAATGGTGGTAGTTGTGGTAGATAGTGGTTGAAATGGTGGTAGTTGTGGTAGAGAGTGGTTGGAATGGTGGTAATTGTGGTAGAGAGTGGTTGGAATGGTGGTAGTTGTGGTAGAGTGGTTGGAATGGTGGTAGTTGTGGTGGCCTGAGCGATGGAATAGTGGTAGTTTGCGTGGCTGTAGTTGTGGTAGATTTAAGTTGTAATGTTGGTAGTTGTGGTAGTAATGATGGTAGCTATGGTTGGAATGATGGTAGTTGTGGTAGGAATTATAACCTTTGGCAGAGCCTGTTTGGAACAGTGATAGTAATTGTGGTTAATAAGATGTACTATTGGTAGCTGTGGTAGAAATGTTGGTAGCTGTGGTAGGAATGTTGGTAGTTGTGGTAGGGATGTTGACAATTATGGTAGGAATGTTTGAAGTCGTGGTTTTTGCAAGTTATGGTAGGAATGTTAGTAGTTGTGGTAGGAATATTGGGTACTTGTGGTAGGAATGTTGGCACTTGTAGGAATGTTAGTATTTGTGGCAGGAATGTTGGTAGTTGTGGTAGGAATGTTGGAAGTTGTGGGAGGAAAGTTGGAAGTTGTTGTAGGAATGTTGGTAGTTGTGTTTAGAATGTTGGTGGTTGTGACAGGAATGTTGGTAGTTGTAAGAATGTTTGCAGTTGTGGTAGGAATGTTGATACTTGTGGTATGAGTGTTGGTAGGTGTAAGAATGTTTGTAGCTGTGGTGGAAATGTTGATAGTTGTGGTAGGAATGTTGGTAGTTGTGGTAGAAATGTTGGTAGACGAGAAAGGGTGTTGGCTAAGCTACCTAGTAATTGAGATAGATTGTGATAGATGATTGCTGCGGCTGTGTTGCTGTGGTACAATCTGTGGTATTTGTGGTAGAAATGATGGTAGCTGTGGTAGGAATGGTGGTAGCTGTGGTAGAAATGGTGGTAGCTGTGGTAGAAATAATGGTATCTGTGGTAGAAATAGTGGTAGCTGTGGTAGAAACGGTGGTAGCTGTGGTAGAAATGGTGGTAACTGTGGTGGAACTAGTGGTAGCTGTGGAGGAAATGATGGTAGTTGTGGTAGGAATGGTGGTAGCTGTGGTAGAAATGGTGGTAGCTGTGGTAGAAAGTAGTAATTGTGGTAGGTGGTAGTTGAAATGGTGGTACGGGAGTTGTGGCAGTTGTGGTAGTAATGCTGGGAGAGAGAGAGAGAGAGAGGGAGAGAGAGAGAGAGAGAGAGAGAGAGAGAGAGAGAGAGAGACTGATAAAAATTGCGATAATTGTGGTAGGTATTGGTTGGATGGTGGTAGTTAAAAGGCAGTAGCTGGGGTAGTGGTAGTTGTAGAAAGAGTGGTTGTAGTTGTGGTAGGTGATGGCTGAAATGGTAGTAGTTGTAGAAAGAATAGTTGTAGTTGTGGTAGGTGATGGCTGAAATGGTAGTAGTTGTAGTAAGAATGGTTGTAGTGGTAGTGATAGATGTTGGTTGGAATGGTGGTAGTCGTAAAAAAAAAATGGTTGTAGTTGTGGTGGGTGATGGCTGAAATGGTGGTAGTTGTGGTAGATGTTGGCTGGAATGGTGGTAGTTGTGGCTGAAAGGGTAGTGGTTGTACAAGAAGGGTAGTAGTTGTGGTAGTTGATAGTTAAGCGGTGGTATCGTAGTTGTGGTAGGTGGCGGTTGGAATGGCGGTAGCTGTATGTGGTATGAATAGTGGTAGGTAGAGAGACTGCTAGCTGTGGTAGGAATGGTAGTAGCTGTGGTAGGAAATAATTTTGGTAGTGTGGGCAGATAGGCTAGGCTACTGTACTTTTATCAACTGTGGTAGCTATAAATATTGGTAGGAATATTGCTGAGTAGCCCACAGGGATAATTGTGGTTGAAGGGTGTGATAGGAATAATGGTGACTGGTAGTGGTGGGAAAAGTGGTGACTGGCTGATGGCTGGTAGGAATATTAGAAACTGCGGTAGGCGGCTGTAGTAGGAATGATGTGTGGTAGTAATTAAGGCGAAGGATGTGGTAGGAACAGTGGTGATTGTGGTAGAAATGGTAGTGTGGTAGCAGTGAAGGTGAATGACTGTGGTAGATGACAGGTGAACAATATAAATGTGGTAGGAATGAAAGTGATTGTGGTAGACGAGTAGTAAGAATGTTTATAGCTGTGGTAGGTAGCTGTGGTAGGAATGGTGGTGGTAGGCGGTTGTGGAAGAAATTATATCTGTGGTAGGAATGGTGTAATTGTGGTAGAAATTATGCGGTAGATATGCTATAATTGTGGTAGGAATGTTGATAATTGTGGTAGGAATGTTTATAACTGTAGCAGATGGCTGTGGTAGGAATGGTGGTGGTGGTGGGCGTTTGTGGTAGAATGACAACTGTGGTAGGAGTGTTATAACTGTGGTAGGAATGTTATAAGTGTGGCAGATGGCTGTGGTAGGAGTGGTGGTAGGCAGTTGTGGCAGGAATGTTGATAGCCTTGGTAAGAATGTTAATAATTGTGGTAGGAATGTTAATAATTGTGGTAGGAATGTTGATAACTGTGGTAGGAATGTTGACTGTGGTCAGTGGGTCTAGCGATGTTGGTAATTGTGGTGGACGATTGTGGAAGGAATGCTGATTAAGGTAGACTGTCGTGGTAGGAATATTGATAAATGTGGTATAAACAGCTTTGGTAGGAATGGTGGTTATGGTGCAGTGGTTGTTGTGGTAGCAAAATATAGCCGATAAAAATGCTGATAAATGTGGTAGGGACTTGTGGTAATGTTGGTATTTGTGGTTGGAATGATGGATATTGGTAGGGACTGGGGAAGCTGTTCAGAAAAATTGTGGTAGGAGTAGTGGTAGTTGGATGAGAGGAATGTTGGTTGTCATGGTAGGAATTGTGGTAGGCAGAATGACGCAAGCAGAAATGTTGGTAAGCAGTAAGCAGGCGGATTGTGGTAGGAATCGTAGCAATTGTGGTAGGAATGTTGGTAGGGGAGTGCAAATGATTCCTATCGTAGAAATTGTGGTAGTTGTGGTAGCATAAATGTGGTAGGAATTGTGGTAATTGACAGGTAAAATTGAGGTCAGAATGTTGGTAGTTGGATAAGATTTGGTTATTGTGGTAGGAATCGTGGTAGTTATGGTAGCCAGAAACGTAGGTATAATGTTTGTAGGATAAATAAGGGTGGTTTTTGGTAGGGATTGTCGTATAGTTGTGGTTGGTAAAATGAGGTAGGAATGTTGGTGGGTGGACTAATGTTGGTTGTTGTGGTAGGACACGTGGTAGGTGTACTGTATATACGTAAATTTCTGGTAGACGAGTAGTTGCTGTAGTGGTAGTTGTGGTAGGAATATTAGTAGAGACCCAAATTTTAGTACCAATAATCACAGACCTGGGTGGAATTGGTAGCACTAAGTTGTGGTATGAGCAGAGAATTGTGGTAGCAGTAGTGGTAGATGTGGTAGAGGTATGGTAACATTTGTAGTGTCTGGTAGCCATGGTGGTATTAAAGTTGTGGTAGCATCATTTTGGTATAATGGTTGTGATGGAATTTTGGTAGCAATATGCCTATAGTTTTGACATGATTGGTTGCAAAATGTGGTAGAAATTAGAGCGAAATTGAAGTAGGAATCTTGGTAGCAAACTTGGTAGAAATGGTGGTAAGTTGGCGAAATTTTGGTAGCAATGGTGATAGAGAGCTGTGGTTGGAATAGTAGTACCGAAGTTGTGACAGGACAGGTGGCAGCATATTGTGGTAGGAATGGCGACCGCAAAATGTTAATAGGAAGGTGGTAGTGCTTATTCTTGGGAATAGTGGTAGCGATGTTTGGTAGGAATGGCGGTAGTGAAACTTTGGTAGGAATTGCAGTAGAACATTTTGGTAGGAATGGCGTTATCATAATCTTTAAAGGAAGAGTGGTAGCAAAATTTAGATAGGAATTGTTCTAGCAATTTTTGGTAGCAACGGGGAAGGTGAAAGTTTGGTAGGACGAATATAGGGAGCAACAGTGGTAGCGCTGTATTGGCAGCGATTTCTTTTAACGATGGTAGCGAGATGTTGGTAGGAATGGTGGTAGCGAGATGTTGGTAGGAATGGTGGTAGAGAGATTTTGGTAGGAATGGTGGTAGAGAGATTTTGGTAGGAATGGTGTTAGCGAGATTTTGGTGAGAATGGTGGCAACGGAATTTTGGTAGGAATGGTGGTAGCGAAATATTGGTAGGTATGGTGGTAGCCCAACTGTTAGAAATATGGTCTTTTTTTTTTCACCTGTGGTAGGAAAATTTGGACTGAAATTGTGGTAGCGAGATTGTAGTGGAATTATGGCAGTGATATTTTGGTAGGAATGATGGTACCACATTTTGATAGGAATAAAGAAATCGAAACTTTAGTGTCAGATTTTGGTCTGGAATGATGGTTCAAAATTGTGGTAGGAATGGTAGTAACTAAATACTGGCAGGAATGGTAGTAACTAAAAATTGGTAGGAATGGTAGTAAAAATTGGTAGGAATGGTAGTAACGAAGTATTGGTAGAAATGAATATAATTGGTAGAAATGATGGGAAAATTTTATACAAACGGTTAATTTCTTGGTAGGAATGGTGGTAGGAAAACCGTGGAAGGATAGGAATTGTGGTAGTGAAGTCTTGGTAGGAATGGTGGTAGCAACACTGTGGTAGGATAGGAATTGTGGTAGTGAAGTATTGGTAGGAATGGTGGTAGCAACACTGTGGTGGGATAGGAATTGTGGAAGTGAAGTCTTGGTAGGAATGGAGAGCTGCAGTAATCTTGGTAGCAGTGAAAAATAGTGGTTGTGTTAGGGGGTGAAGTGGTGTGGATGGTGGTAGTAAATGTGGTAGTTCGGGTCACTGATAGGAATGGTGGTAGTTATAATTGTGGTGGAATGGTGGTAGTTATAACTGTGGTAGAATGGAGGTTAGTTATAACTGGTAAGATAGCGGTAGTTATAATTGTGGTAGGATGGTGGTAGTTACAGTAGTGGCAGGATGGTGGTAGTCATACCTGTGGTATTATGGTGGTAGTTATAACTTGTAGAATTGTGGTAGTTATAACTGTGATAGTTATAACTGGTATGATGGTGGTAGTTAGTGACAGAATGGTGGTAGTTATAATTGTGGTAGAATGGCGGTTGTTAAATTGTGGTAGATTAGTAGTTACAGTAGGCTAGTTGTGGCAGGATGGTAATGGTGGTTGATTAAAGGCAATTGTGGTAGAAATGTTGGTGGTTTTAATAGCTACCACAATCAAGCCTATTTGTAATTGTGGTAGTGCTGGTTGATGTTAAGGTAGTAGTGGTATTCGTAGTAGTAACCACATTTGGGACTAGTAACGGGTAACTCAATACTGGTGGTAGGAATATTATTGGTTGGAATACCGCCACGTCCTCAGTACTGATGTATTAAGTGTGGTAGTAAGGGTTATAGTAAGGTAGATTTGGTAGGGATGTTGGTAAGTGCAGTTCCTACCATAAGCAAGCCTTACTTGTTACAGATCTAGTAGTTGTGGTAGTGGTGTAGAAATGGTAGGAATATTGGTAGTAACAATGGCTACCACAATCGAGCCTAACAAGTGCTATAAATTGTGGTAGTTGTGGTTAATGTTAAAGAAAGTTTGGTAGCAATGTTGGTTGTCACATTACCTACCACAATTAAAGTAACAGCTATAAATTGTGGTAGTAATGTTGGTTGTTACATTACCTACGAATATCAAGCCTAAAATGCAATGACTATAAATTGTGGTAGTAATGCTGGTAGTTACATAGCTACCACAATCAAGCCAGTAAATTGTGGTAGCTGTGGTTGGTGTTAATTGTGGTAATGTTGGTAGTTGTAGTATTTACCACAATCAGGTTACAACAACAACTTCACTCGGGTTAGCGGTCAATTAACTTATTTATGCTCATAATCAGACTCATTATTTACACGGAACACTTTAGTTATTATTTATTTGTATTTTCCTTAGAGGAGTCGATGTATAAATTATTTTTTCATTTTTTTAAAGGCTTCACAAAATCATTTCAGCCGACATTGGTTATAATATTAAATTTAAACTCACAACACTTCTGGTTTAAGAAATGATTTAGTTTCACAAATTTATGATATTCTGAGTTTCATACATATTATTCAAGTTTCACACATATACATTATTCAAGTGTTTCATTTATATAACCCGTTTCACACACTATTATTATTCACGTTTCATTTATAACAAGATTCAGGAATAGAATATTCAGCTTTGCACACATATAGGATTCAGATTTCGAGTGTATATTAATCAGTTTCAAACACACAAAAAATAGCAACGAAAAACAGAGCGAGGAAAAAAATGGTGGGGAAAAAAAAGGCAAATCTGCGCGAAGAACACTGCGCAGATGCCGAGCCGGGCCACGCAAGTCCCCTTCTGCAGCTTCCCTTGAAAATTCCTCTCAAAGGGGTTAATTTCGGGTTAATTTGGGCAACTGGCGATTTTCCAGCGGCTCGTAATTTGCGTTCGGGCGCCGGGGGAATGGATCTGTAAATAACCCAGGCCTGTAAATTAAGGTTTTAGGCTCACTTACATGGTTTACAGCCTTTTTTTTCATCACCTGCACAGAGTTTGATGTTTAAACCTTACACACTTTCATTGCTGTTCTAGTTACTTTTTTTTTTTTTTTAATCAATCCACTGGTTTCCACGAGAGGCAGAAAATATATCTCCCCTCACTTTTCCATTTTTTGTTCGTTTGGAGGGGGTTTCAGCGTCGAAGTAAGGGGAAATTACTAGGAGTTTTGGTTTTATATTCACTTGTATCGCGACGGGGTTAAGTTGGTGGAGTGGGAGCCGGGCAGCGGAGAGGCGCACTGTCCCGTCGCTACCAGTCCCAAGCCACTACTGACCGGCAGGGCACCCTCGAACCCCCGCCCCTCCCTCGCTGCCGCCCGAACCCCGCCCAAAGTGTCGTACCGCAAAGGGGGAAAAGGGAGGAAAGGGAGAGATGGAGGGGTACTGGAAGAGGGAGAGGTGGTTCTGAGAGCGTTGGGTGGAGGAAAAGGGAGGGGAAAGAAAGGGGAGAAATGGGAGACTAGGAGGGGGAGAATCTGAGAGGGAATTTTGAGAGCGGAGGGAGATTATGAATGGAGGGAGGGAAAAAGGGGGGCAGGGAGGGGGGAAAGGGGGAGATGGGAGAGAGAAGAGGCTTTGGTGAGGGGAGGAAAGTGGAGAAGGAGAGTTCTGGGGGCAGGAGGGGGAGAATGAAGAGGACTTTGAGAGAGGAAGATCATGAATGGAGGGCGGGGGGCGAAAAGGGAGGAAGGAGGGGGGGGGAAGGGAGAAGATGCGGAGAGGTTGGGGGGAAGGAATGGGGGTTTCAAGGGAGTCTGGTGGGGGAGAAAGGGAGAGAGAAGGAGCAATCTCGGAGAGCGGAGGAAAATTATGAATGGAGGGAGAGAAAGGGAGGGGGAGGGAGTGAGGGGAAGGGAGACTTGAAGGGAGGAAAGAGAGAGAGAATGAGGATGAGAGCTGGGAGAAGGGGAGAAAAACAGGGGTGGATTTGGGCGAGGGGAGGAAAATTATGAATGAAAAGAGGGGAGAAGAATGGAAGAAAAGAGAGGGGAAAAGAGGAAGACAGGAGAGAGACATTGAGGGGAATTTGAGAAGACGGAGAGGAGAAGGAGGAGAAAAAGAAGACGAAAGAAAAAGGTGATAATGATGATGATGATAATAATAATAATAAGAAGGAGGAGGAGGAGGAGAAGGAGGAAGAAGAAGAAAGAAAAAGACGACGGAGAAGAATACGAACAAGAAACAAAGAAGTAGAAGAAGCAGAACAAGCAGGAGGAGGAGGAGGAAGATGAGCAGAACGAGGAGGACGAAAATGAGGTTACCACTTTAGTAGTAGTAGAAGTAGTGGTAGTCGTAGTGGCAGAAGCAGTAGTAGTAATAGTAGTAGTAGTAGCTGCAGAGGTAGTAGCAGAAACACTAATAGTAGTTGCAGTAGTAGTGGTGGTAGTTATAGAGGTAGTAGCAGTAACAGCATTAGTAGTAGTAGTAGTAGTTGTGGTAGTAGTAGAGGTAGTAGAAGCAGCAGGAGATGTAATAGTTATGAAAAAAAAATAATAATAACAATAATACACCAATCCTTCCATCGTGTTTAACCCCCTCAGGAACGTAGGGACCCTGGGCTAGGCTATTCAATTTAACAAATAGAATTGAGGTTTATTAATAATTTACACAAACCGGAATTAGGTGAGCAGTGAACCCAGGTAGGCATTCGATTGAAACCCTTGTGTATATGAGAGAGAGAGAGAGAGAGAGAGAGAGAGAGACAGACAGACAGACAGAGAGAGAGAGAGAGAGGAAGTGAAAAATAAGAAAAACAGTGCTGAATGGAGAGATATAAATAGCTACACAGCTAAATAGACAGTTAATTAGACAGACTGACAGGTAGATAGACGGAGAGACAGGGGGAGCTGAGAAGAAAAAGAACGACAGAAAGAGGCAATGAACATGAGGGGAAAAATGTCCTGAATAGACAGATAATTTATAGATAGCTACAAGAATGGGAGAGAGAGTGAGAGAGAGAGAGAGAGAGAGAAGAAGAGGTCAGGGAAGAACAGAAGGAAATGGACCTATGAAAGATAGATAAATAGACTGATAGATTTTGAGAGAGAGAGAGAGAGAGAGAGAGAGAGGAAAATGGCTGACATAGGGGTGTAAGTGGCGAATTACCCCACTTTGCATAATATTTCCTCTCTCTCTCTCTCTCTCTCTCTCTCTCTAATATCGACTTTTCCCTTCCAGCCTCTCCTTCTATCTATTTATCTACTTACCCTACCCCCCCCGCCCACTCTCCCTCTCCCATTTATATGCATGCTCTCCTCTGACTCTCTCTCTCTCTCTCTCTCTCTCTCTCTCTCTCTCTCTCTCTCTCTCTCTCTCAGCCACTGCAAGTCCACTGCTAAACAAATACCTCCTCCAAATTCCTTGAGGGAGCCAATCTCTGCCACGTCTTCCCTGCAGACTTCTCAATCTCATCTCCCCACCCCCTGTCTGGCCTTTATCTGCTACGCTTACGATCTCTTAAAGTCCAATAAGTCAGCCTCTTGGTCCATCGGCTATCCCTTGTTCTTGCTACATGACCTACCCGCCTCCATTTCTGTTCTTTTATAACTTCTGTAATATTTTTTTTACTTTAGTCTGCTCTCTCACCCAAGTTGATTTTTTCCTGTCTCTTAAAGATATTCCCAACATCGTCTTTTCCATCGCTCTATGAGAACAGATTAGTTGATTTTCCGTCGATTTTGTCAAGTGTCCAGGTCTCGCAGCCGTACGTCATAGCTGGCATTATACAGTCGTTATATATTTTTCACTTTATACATATTGGCAAGTTGCTTTTCATGATGTCTCTGTGTTTACCCAAAGCTTTCTATCCAGTTGTAATGCAGATAAATATGTCTGTCTTTCTTTCTATCTCTGTCTGTTTCCTTTCTCTTCTGTTCTATGCTACTCTCTCTACTTTTTTCGTTTCATCTCTCTCTCTCTCTCTCTCTCTCTCTCTCTCTCTCTCTCTCTATCTCTCTCTCTGCGGATAGACAGATAGATGAATATGCCTTTCTATCCATACCTTTTTCTTCTATTTACTACACCTCTCTCTCTCTCTCTCCCTCCCTCCCTCTCTCTCTCTCTCTCTCTCTCTCTCTCTCTCTCTCTCTCTCTCTCTCTCTCTCAGGCGTAAAGAGCTTGTTACCATTACGGGGTGTATATGTATTCCTGCCACAGCCACACACACCCCAGTATGTCACACTCAAAACACACTTAGAACACCCACACTTACAACACACACTTATAACGCCCAGGACACACTAAGAACACTCACACTTACAACACACACTTACAACACTCACACTTAGAACACTCATACTTAGAACACACTTAGAACACTCATACTTAGAACACTCATACTTAGAACACTCACACTTAGAACACTCACACTTAGAACACTCACACTTAGAACATTCATACTTAGAACACTCACACTTAGAACACACTTAGAACACTCACACTTAGAACACTCATACTTAGAACACTCACACTTAGAACACTCATACTTAGAACACTCACACTTAGAACACTCACACTTAGAACACTCACACTTAGAACACTCACACTTCGAACACTCACACTTAGAACACTCACACTTAGAACACTCACACTTAGAACACTTACACTTAGAACACACTTAGAACACTCACACTTAGAACACTCACACTTAGAACACTTACACTTAGAACACACTTAGAACACTCACACTTAGAACACTCACACTTAGAACACTCACACTTAGAACACTTACACTTAGAACACACTTAGAACACTCACACTTAGAACACTTACACTTAGAACACACTTAAAACACTCACACTTACAGTAGAACACACACACTTAGAAGGTCCTGGATGAACTCTGGGATGATGCGTCTTGCAGTAGATAAAATGACTGAGATAGATAGATAGGTAGATAGATAAATAGATAGGTAGATAGATTGATAGATAGGTAGGTAGGTAGGTAGGTAGATAGATAAATATAGACAGATTAATAGACAGATATAGATAGATATATCAAAAGAGAGGCTGATAGAATGAAAGGGATAGACAGACAGACAGATAGATAGATAGATAGGGAAATGGAAAAATAGATAGACGGATAGATAGAAGAGTAGGTGAACGGTTATGTAAAAGAAAGCTAGGCAGATAGAAAGCTAAAGAAAGACAGCTGGCAGGTAGATAGAAAGCTAAAGATAGATAGAAAGCTAGACAGATAGATAGAAAACGAGGCCGATAGATAAAAAGGTGATTTCAATTGGTTTATGGATGATAGATAGACTGATAGATAGATGGATGGATAGATAGATAGATAGATAGATAGATGGATGGATAGATAGATAGATAGATGGATGGATAGGTGGATGGATGGATGGATAGGTAGATAGATGGATAGATAGATGGATGGATGGATAGATAGACAGATTGACAGGTAGATAGATAGATAGATGGATAGATAGATAGATAGATAGACAGATTGACAGGTAGATAGATAGATAGATGGATAGATAGATGGATGGATAGGTAGATAGATAGATAGACAGATCGACAGGTAGATAGATAGATAGAGAGAGAGAGACAGATAGATAGATAGATAGATAGACAGATTGACAGGTAGATAGATAGATAGATAGATGGATGGATAGGTAGATAGATAGATAGACAGTTTAACAGGCAGACTGACAGGTAGATAGATAGAGAGAGAGATAGATAGATGGATGGATAGATAGATAGATAGACAGGTAGATAGATAGACTGATAGACAAATAGATGGATAGATAGATAGATAGACAAGGGCAGATACAGAAATAAAAAAAGATAGACATAGACACATTGACAGATAGATAAATAGATAGATAGATAGAAAGGCAAATACACAAATAAACAAAAAAAACACAAAGAGAGATGGATAGATGGATAGATAGACAGATAGATAGAAGGATAGATAGATGGATAGATGCACAAATTAGATAGACAGATAGATAGATAGATCGATAGAGAAGCAGACGAGTAGGTATGCATACAACTGGATAGATAAATAGATAGATAAACAGATAAATAGATAGATACATACATGCATACGGACAGATAGATAGATAGATAGATAGATAGATAGATGGATAACCACATACATACACACATACATACACAGATAGATAGATAGATAGATAGATAGATAACCAGATTCATACATACATACATACATACATAGGCCTACATACATACATACATACATAACCAGATACATAGATAGATAGATAGATAGATAAGAGGGAGCCCATTTAAGCCTCGGTACAAGTTTAATAGATTATTGGCGTAAAATATCAGGGAAGTTAGATCATTAGGTGGAGGGGAGGGACCAATAGAGGAGGAGGAGGAGGAGGAGGAGGAGGAGGAAGAAGAAGAAGAAGAAGAAGAAGAAGAAGAAGAAGAAGAAGAAGAAGAAGAAGAAAAAGAAGAAGAAGAAGAGGAAGAAGAAGAAAAAGAGGAAGAAAAAGAAGAAGAAGAAGAAGAGGAAGAAGAAGAAGAAGGAGGAGGAGGAGGATCAGGATCAAGAGGAGGAGGAGCAGGAGAGGGAGGGGGAAGAGGATCAGGAGGAGGAGGAGGAGAAAGAGAGAGAAGAGGATCAGGAGGAGGAGGAGGAGGAGAAGCAGGAGGAAGAAGGGGAGGAGCAGGAGGAGGAAGAGAAGGAGGAGGAGGTGATGATGATGATGACGATAGAAGAGGAAAAAGAAGATAGGAGGAGGAGGAGGAGGAAGAAGAAGAAGAAAATGGTGATGATGATGATGATGATGATAATGACGACGATGGAAGGAAAGAAGAAGACGAAAAGGAGAGTGAGGAGAAGGAAGGGGGAAAGGAGGAGGACAGGAGGAGGAGGAGGAGGAGGAGAAAATATAAATAAATTTATATAAGTCGAGGAGGATGAAAGAAATGTAAAGAAAGAAGAAGGGAATGAGAAGGAAAAAGGAAGGAAGAGATATAAGAATGAAGAGAGGAGAAGAGGGGGGAAAGGAAGAGGAGGAAGAGAGGAGGAGGAGGAGAAAATGGAAGGGAAGAAAGAAGAGGAGGAGGAGGAGGAGAAAATGGAAGGGAAGAAAGAGGAGGAGGAGGAAGTCAAAGGAGAAGAGGGAAGAAAATATATATATACTAAGAATAATGAATGAGGGAGCTTATGATGGAGAGAGGGGAGAGGGGAGTGGGGAGGAGAGGAAGAGAGGAGAGGAAGAGACAAGGTGTGAGTGGAGAAGAGGAGAGGGAGAGGGGGAGGAGAGGGAAGTGAAGAGGGGAAGAGAGGGATTAGGGGAGGAAGTGGAAGGGATAAGTGAGGGAAGAGGGAAGAGGAGGGGAGAGAAGATGGAAGGAGAGGGTAAAGTGTAGGAAAGGAGAGAGACGAAGAAGAGAGAGGAGAGGAGGAAAAGAGGGGAGTTGAGGGAGAGGGAGGGGAGAGTGGAGAGGGGAGAACGCATTATCTTTCTCCTTTCCTCCTCCCTTCTCCCCAACAACCCCCTTCCCCTCCCCCACCCCGCGGGCAGAGGCAGGGGAGGGGGGGAAGAGCAGGTAATGGTGTTTAGGGGGAGATGAGAGGGTAGGGGAAGGTAGGGGAGTTGGTAGGGAAGGGAGGGTAGGGGAGGGAGGGGAGGGGAGGAGAGCACACCTGGAGGTCATGGGGGTGAAGGGGTTAATAAAGACAGTTTCCCTCGTATTAAGGCTTTCTAAATTTAATAAAGCAATAAAGAAGTAGCCAGAAAATAATAATAATAATAATAATAATAATAATAATAATAAAAGTAATGGTAATAATAATAATAAAATAATAATAAAAGGGTTACTACGATCATGCCTCTGGCTCACCCTTACTTAAATACAATCTTGTTAAGTGGAATGGAACACTTAAATAGCCCCGACCGTCAAAGAATAAGTGGTGACAATATAAGCTCTCTAATTCATCTACTTCCTTCCCTCATCACTTCCCTCCTACCTTTATCCCTCCTCCTTCCCTTCCTTCCCCCTTCCTTTACTCTCTTCCATCCCTCCATCTCTCCCTCTCTTCTTTCTGCCTCCTTCCCTCCTTCCATCTCCTCCTTCCTTTCCTTCCTTCCCCCTTCCTTTACTTTCTTCCATCCCTCCGTCTTTCCCTCCCTCCCTTCGTTCTTTTCTGCCTCCCTCCCTCCTTCCTTCCTTATTCCCTCCCTTCCTCCCTTCCTGAATACTAGAAAAGAGTTCACAGTATTTGCCTTACCCTTCAAAAATTATAATAACTACTGTACATTTATCTATATTTATTTTGTATAGTTGTGTGTTATTAATTAGGTGGGATTTGGAGAAGGGGAGACAGACGGTGAGGTGCAAATGTCTCCCCACTGACTTCCAAAACCACACTGAGAGAGAGAGAGAGAGAGAGAGAGAGAGAGAGAGAGAGAGAGAGAATGTGTGGCCACCTATGCAATGCCAGAGGTCTACAAGATGAAAAAGAATTGACATTATTTTTTTGTATTCATTTACCTGTCTTTTAGCCTTTTTTTTTTTTTTTACCTGTACACAATATATCCGGAGCCCCAAAAATAAATACTCCCATGAGATCAAATATTACAGTACGAGAGTGTTGAGTGTATCGGTGGTGGTGCGAGATGGGGTTGGCAGGAGTGTGTTGGGTGATATTCCTGGGCGAGTGAGAGACTGACGAGGAGAGTGTATGTGAGTGAGGTGGAAGGGGGGAAAGGCAGGGGGAGGCCAAGGATGAGATGGAGGGATGGAGTGGAGAAGCGTATGAGAGAGGGGGAGGTGTGAGCTGGGAGCAAGGTAGTGAAATGGCGAGGGACAGGGCGACGTGGAGGCGATTTGTTTGTGGCCACCCCTTACGGGATTAGGGCGTCTGGCTATAGATAGATAGATAGATAAAATACAAGTGACTCAGAGACAAAGCTGGTGGTAGGTTGGCCCCTGGGAGAGTCACGCAATAATTATCTGGCTTTAGGTGTAATGGAAGCAGTAAAGACTATGCCATTCATGAAGAGGTTAAGGACAGAGATGAAGAAATAATAAAGCATAAATAAGCATAAATACGACAGAGATGAAGAAATAAAGCATAAATAAGGCGGAAATGAAGAAATAATACAGCATAAATACGAGAGATGAAGAAATAATAAAGCATAAATACGACAGAGATGAAGAAATGATAAAGCATAAATACGACAGAGATGAAGAAATAATATAGCATAAATACGACAGAGATGAAGAAATAATAAAGCATAAATACGACAGACATGAAGAGATAATCAGGCATAAATACGACGGAGAAATCTATCTATCTATCTATCTATTGCCAGACGCCATAATCCTGTAAGGGGTGGCCATTTGACTTTGAATTATTGGTTTTACGGGGAGGGGCACTAACCCTCCACCAACCCACTTGTTGACACGTAGGGAGCACGTATGGGTTGGTTATATGGTTACCACCCAGCGTTGTAAATGGTTTCTTGGCTTACAGGAAACCATTTGGCTTGTCACTCAATGTAAAGCCACCTGTAAAGGAAAGAAGAGCAATGAGAAGTGACTGGAAAGATGGGAGATATAGCATGACAGGAGGGCAGGCACAGAAAAAGAATGATAAAGGATAAGGAAGAAGTAGGCAGCACTACATCAAGTGAGTGGATGATGCTCGCCACCACCTACCACCACAGAGAAATAATAAAACATAAATACGGCAGAGATGAAGAAATAATAAAGCATAAATACGACACAGAGGTAAACAAAATAATGCATAACTTACCTGGTGATGAGGAGAGGAAGGTGAGCCAGGTGCAATACGTCCAATTTGCTGTGTAGTGGTGATGCTGTGATTCTTGTAGGTAGGGAGTTCACTTTGCTATGTAGTGGTGATGCGGTGATTCCTGTAGGTAGGGAGTAGAATCTTCTTTGCCTGATCTAGAGTTTTATTGACCGTTGAGCGACGAGGCCTGAAAGAAAATGTAGATATGTGTAAGAAGGATGAGTGCTCTCAGTGTAATGTCCCGGAGAAGAGAGAGAGAGAGAGAGAGAGAGAGAGAGAGAGAGAGAGAGAGAGAGAGAGAGAGAGAGAGAGAGAGACTAAAAGTAGCGGAAGAGTTTAAGTACCTAGGTATAGAGGTAGAAAAGGAGGTAAATGTGTGAGAGAAGTGGAGCGTAGAGAGGCTCAACAAGATGAGTGGATGGTGC